>NC_134406.1:259016906-259276906 GCF_038048845.1 Mixophyes fleayi | reverse complement strand
GCAAAATATAGCAGGATTTACAGCAACCCATTATTACACATTAAAGATGATACAATAAAGCAGGAAAGTATAAAAGCACTGAATACATTACATCTTCCTTATAGTGTTCATCTAGGTTCAGCCATGCTCTCACGTTGCCAGGATCAAAGAGCTAGAACAAAAGCCAGCATGCTTGTATATAGTATACAGCTAACACTTAGTGAGGTCTTCATTGGTCCAGGGTTAATGATATTCCAGTTCCTTGCAGGTTATAGGTCAGTTCATTTGATCCTTACAAAGGGTGAGGGGCAACCTCCCCCAACCATAGTACACATGTTTTGACTCTGAATGACCAGTTCAAACTGACCCACACAACAGTACTTTTTAGTATTAATCTCATATTGCTTGTATCTTGTGATCGCTACTCTGTCCACAGCGGGTTAATGCTGGTGAAATAAGCTTTAATATGAGACCAAACTCATTACCTTTTAAAACACCTGAACCATAAATACCTTTACTACAGTATTATATAGGCATAAATAAACAATATAATACATTTTACTAATAAATAAATGTGGATTGGAACCTTAATAAATATGAACTATATATAAGTGAATGTGTAAGTGTAAGTGTATGCGTGCGTTATTTATCGTGCGATCGTGTCATGACACGTGGCGAACTGAATGCAATCGCACGGTAAAACAATATTTCATGAATATACTTTCATTCAATTATTCAATTTTGACAGGACTGTGGGAGGAAAACGGTGCACCCCCATGTGAACATGGGGAACATACAAACTTTACACAGATAGGGTCCAAGTCGGAATTAAAACCATGGCTCCAGTGATGTGAGGAAGCAATGCTAACCACTGTGCCACCATCCTGCTCAAGTAGTTTTCATCCAATTCAGTGCAAAGAACGGGGAGGGGAATTGGCGTATGCCCATAGTCAATGTACAGTAAGGGCGTGCCAAGCTTTAGCGCACGCAGCAGTGCCCGATTCAATTCAAGCTTTGGGCATCTCAAAATGTCAGTGTTTATATGTCGTAACACTTGCACCACCAACAGGTTGGGTATAAGTGCTGATAACTGGTGATGACGGCTGTGTATGCAGCTAGAACATGTGTTTGCAATCAGGAGCAACTGTAACAATGTATGTTCTGTACAGTAATTGTTAATAACAGCATGATAAATGTTTTGGAGTGAAAAAAACCCTTTTATTTTTAACAATTTTGCCATTAATGACTGTATTACTGACAGGTGACTATCATTGAATGCTTTTATTATTTTTCTGTTCGTTCTTTTGTGACTTTATATTCCACATATGTATTGGACATATTCTGCAGTGTACTGTCTGTTAGAGTCAAGCGTACCTAGATCCGTATTCAGCAAGATTCTGCTCCTCGTTTAATATGAATGTGCGTATGTCTGATTTACAGGTGTGTTTTTTTTTTTTTTTTAAATGCAATTTACGTTCATTTTGCATGCCTTAATGAATCAGGGCCTATATGCCTTGCTGCCGCTACCTTGGAGGAACTAAAAAGTCTGCAAAAAAACCATGCTGGCTTAGTGGTTAGCACTTCTGCCTCACAGTACTGGGCCATGAGTTATATTCCCGACCATGGCCTTATCTTTGTGGAGTTTGCATGTTCTCCCCGTGCTTGCATGGGTTTCCTCCGGGTGCTCCGGTTTCCTCCCACACTCCAAAAACATAATAGTAGGTTAATTGGCTGCTATTAAAAATGCCCTTAGTCTCTCTCGGTCTGTGTGTGTATGTTAGGCAATTTAGACTGTAAGCTCCAATGGGGCAAGGACTGATGTGAGTGAGTTCTCTGTACAGCGCTGCGGAATTAGCAGCGATATATATAAATAGCTGATGATGATGAAAAGGGAAACCTTTGTGTTGTCCAGTCACTACATTGGAGGTGAAAAGTTAATGTGAGAGCAATTGTGGATTAATGTTCATTCAGCTTTTACAGTGGACTGGTCACTTACTCGGCCATTTTTTCCCTAAGCATGTAGCCTATTAATTCAGGCCTCATGAATAATAGTCAGGCAACATCACAGTAATGTAACAGGTTCTTAGAAATTTGATAGACCACATATTGGTTCATCCAGCAAGATGCCTGTTTAGGTGGCAGGACCACTTTAAATCTTTAGGTCATTCCTGCAAAATAAATGTAATTCCTTTTACATAATACACTATGTGGGATGAGTAATAAGTGTATTTTGTATTAATGTGTGTGTATCGGATAAATATTTTTTCCTATTGACACAATTTTTTTTAGATCCCATAAGAGGTCACACTTGAAAAACTTCCTCATTGTATGTAGGAGAGATATTTCAATATTCAAACATGGTGTTAGAAATCCTATCAGACATAACTTTATATGTGAATGTAAACACATGATATTGAGCATATTAACACTCTCTTGAAATCAAGCTATCCCTTACAACAAATTTTGAATACATGTCACAGGGGGGTATTCAATTGTTAGCAAGTTTCTTTTTTTGACTGGGTTAAATAATTTTAACGCTGTTTTTTATCATTTTCGAGCGGGTTAACTTTACCCGCGATTCAATTCCATTTTTAACACTCAGTTTTTTTTCATGAAACGGTCCTCTCGCGCTCCAGTAGAAGGTCTATTGAAAGTAGAGGGTGTGTGAGGGGCAGCCGCGTTAAAAGCTATTCAATTGTTTTCTAACGCGGCGGGTAAAACAGGAAAATATGCTGTTTTATCTCGCACCTCTTTGGGGTGTATTAAAAATAGAAAACCTCTGAAAAGTATTTAAAGTCATGTAATAATGTGAAAAAAAAAATTAAACTTATGTTTATCACTAATGCCTAACATGTAAAAGTTGATTTCCTTGTGAAAAAATAATGAAATAAAATATAAACACAAAAATAAAAAATAAAATCACAAATTAATTATATATATATATGTTTTTGGAACAAATATGAATGTAGTAATGTGTTTTGACATGATATAGATGATTCTATGGTAAAAAATAGTTCAATTAAAAAATATACTAAAGACAGTACCGTAATGTAGATATTATCAATGTGTAATGCAATCTAATGTATGGAAATGTATGCAAAACCTTTTTTTTGTGTTAGACATGACCGCGTTAAAACTCCCCTTCACTCCCCTAAAAACTCGCAAACACATTGTTTAACGCGCAGGGGCAGCGTTTCCTCTTTTTCAACTTCAAGATTTCGCTCTGCGCTAACTAAAAATGGTCGGTATCGCAGTTAAAAACCCGCGGTAGTTTTTCTTTTTCTAAATGCTGCAGGAAAAAAAAAAACTTGCGGACAATTGAATACCCCCGACAGAGTCTTTATTGCCATTTTCTGGGTAATCCATAATCCTCACAGCTCTCTGAAATTTTTTATTAGCGATTTGTGAAGGTTCGCTGGGAGAGCTGAATCTAAGTTAAATGGTAAATTGCAGTTGGCACTTTGATGTATAGATTATTTTTGATGAAATTTTCCTTGACAATAAAATGCATTATCTAAAAAGAATCAATAGAAGCATAATGCAGGAAGTGGCATTGTAGATGATTTCCTAAAAAAAATAAAAAAAAATAAAGTGGTTCAAGTCACCTTTCCAAACAAGGAACAAATTGTATGTGTGTGTATGTATATATCAGTATTTGAATTGACATCCATTTGGAGCAAGCGCAGTAAGTTGCACATACAAGACAAAGATTAGAATTTACATTTCAATGGACACCTGCAGCAGGTTTGGTAGTGATAGGCAGCATTATATAACTTACGAGTTCCATATGTGGCCTGTAGTCACTTAGGGGGTTATTCAATTGTCAGCGAGTTGTTTTTTTTGACCCCGTTAAGTAATTTTAACGCTGTTTTTTATAATTTTCGAGTGGGTTAACTTTACCCGCGATTCAATTCCATTTTTAACGCTCAGGTTTTTTTTTTTTCATAAAACGGTCCTCTGGCGCTCCAGTAGAAGGTCTATTAAAAGTATAGGGTGTGCGAGAGGCAGCCACATTAAAAGCTATTCAATTGTTTTATAACGCGGCGCGTTAAACAGGCCAATATGCTGTTTTATCTCGCACCTCTTTGGGGTGTGTCAAAAGTAAAAATCCTATGAAAAGTATTTGAAATCATGTAATAATGTGAAAATAAAGTTAAACTTATGTTTATCACTAATGCCTAACTGGTGTAAGTTGATTTTCTTGTGAATTTTTTTTTTTAAATAAATAAAATCACTAATTAATTATATTTATGTATGTTTTTGGTACAAATATGAATGTAGTAATGTGTTTTGACATGGTATAGATGATTTTATGGTAAAAAATAGTTCAATTAAAAAATATGCTAAAGAAACTACTGTAATGTAGATATTATCAATGTGTAATGCAATCTAATGTATGAAAATGTATGCAAAACATTTTTTTTTGTGCTATACATGACCGCGTTAAAACTCCCTTAAAAACTTGCAAAGACAATCTTTAACGTGCGGGGGCAGCATTCCCTCTTTTTCAATTGAACTGCACGAGTTTTACCGCTGCTCTAACTAAAAACGGTCGCTATTGCCGGCAAAAACCCGCGGGAGAAAAACTCGCTGACAATTGAATACCCCTCTTAAGGTGGCAACACTTTTGCATATGTCACAACCACTGGACTTATCTTCTCTGTGCTGCAGCCCCAACAATGACTTCTGATTGCTCCCACTATAAGCAGCGGGCACGCGTCTCCTCGGGATTGCTTTGCCCAATGTCATGTGATTGCAGCTGTAGAGGCTGCTTTTTCACATCAGGAACACTATTTAAACCATCTCTGAACACTCAGTCAGTGTCAGAGTAACAGGTTTCCCTACCACAGCTCCTGCCTTCCGGTTTCCTGTGATATTTTTATCTCTTTGTTCATACTGGAACTTCTTATTGACCTCGGCTTATTATTTGGATTTTGGATTGTGAATTGGCACTTCGCTTGTGTTCCAGACCCTGGATTGTCTGCTGCTCTTCTTTATAATTACCTCACTCTCTTGCGCCAGAGAGAAGTTCAAGGGGCCGCTACCACGAGCTTCCGGCAGCAAAGCACACACCACCTTGCGGTTGTTCCTGGTGAAAATCAGGGGGCTCGTTAGTCACCGCTAGCACAAATTCTTGCTAATAATTGGAATCCACCGCAATGAAAATTGAGTATAAAAACATTGGGTAGCAAATACTGATTCTCACTATATTGGATTTTTGCATACAGTTTAAGCTTAAACTTCAGGTTGATTCACCAATCCAAACCAAAGTAAAATGTGTAAACAAATGATCTGATGAAAAATATATTGGGTCAATGGCTCATATTAATTTGTGTACAGATATTATCTTACATCATATGAAAAATTAAGGTTTCTTAACATGTTATTTCCATCATCTAAGTATACTATTACAGGAGTATATTTTGTACTCTTAGAATATTCATGTAAAAATTGCCAGTATGGATAAAAGATAAGCTCTTCCCTGCCATGGTCAGTGGTAAAGGTTACTATCATCTTGATTATACTTTATGAGAAAAGTCAGATGAATATTTAAAACAATTCGCTAAGGGTAAGGCTTTAGAGAGTTCATACTTTTTTTTTATTGTATAAATATTCATGGAAAAACTACATGAAAGACTAAAAAAGGAGACTTGCATCGAAATGATGAAAAGGACAATCACTGGGGAATGAAGGTAAAACTGTACATTGACCCGCCATGCATTATTATCATACTCATGATTAAGTTCAAGAAGCTTTTATTTCTACTAAAAGTCAAGACAACCAGAGGACAAGATTGCAAGTGAAATGACTAGAAAGTGAAGAACAGTTCTTGAATTTGTTAACACAAAAAAGTATATTCCTTGGTATAGTTTCTAGTTACTTCTATTTTGTTTTACCTGTCTTTTAGTCTACCGTTGGACCGTCCTTTTACTCTACCTTTTCACAGTTTTTTTACTCTACCTTTTGATCGTACTTTTAGTCTACCTTTTGACTGTCCTTTTAGTCTACCTTTTGACTGTCCTTTTAGTCTACCTTTTTACCATCCTTTTAGTCTACCTTTGAGTGTTTCGGTATATTTTATCCCATAGGTTTCTGTTGTGATTTCAAGTTTTGATTTCAGGACTTGAAACCAAACAAGACACAATCCACATATGATTGGTCAAATCTACATCAGTTATAGTTATATGTACTATGAGCTTAGTATAATTTAACTGGAGTTCTATGCCCTGTATAAAAAATCATAGTAGGTTCCTAATCTTAAATCTGGACGAATCATGAAGGCTTTAAAAATATGATGCTAATCCGCCATATAAATTTACAGATTTAATTTTTTATCATTTTCAAATGTAAAAATGGGTTTTGTCCATACTTAATTTATTACTTTACTAAAAACAGAGATCTATCGGCGTCCTAGTTGGAAATTTGGTAATCAATTTTTTATCTCTGTAAAGTTGGAGTCTATATAGTTAATGCATTGCAAATATTTACATTAATCAAAGGTGGGTATGAGCCATTGCTCTTTCAGTACATTGAAGTTCTGATATTTACCAAATTATGGAATCTAAGTATAATTCCAATATTTTGAGGAATCAAAATTAATGCTTTTAAAGGTATTAAAGCTGAATAAACTGTTCATAGTTTGCCTTTTTCTGTTATTTCATTACATGGTCTAAGAATTGGACTGATGGTGGGATGAGATTAGGTCAGAGGAGGTCTAGAAACTTTGCTTTACCAGGGTAGGAAGCTCACACTTCCTTTCCCCAGAATATTCTAATCCTATAGAAGTTTTATCACTGTTAATAACTTGTCATTCTACTAGTGTTGTAGGGTGTGTGGTTTGACAATGTTCATAGATGCTAGGTAAGCTTAACCTGTTTCTCCTTCTAAGGCCAGGCGGTCGATTCTTCATATGTATGATGGAATCGACTTCTATAGTGCACTTAAAAAATATTTTGACACTTGTAGGGTAATAATTTGAAACAAATATCATATTTTGGGTAAAACTGATATTTTAATTAAATGTATTTTCCCCACCCAAGATCCAGACTTTTTGTCATCTGTCCCTAATAAGCAAAGTGAGATTCATTGTTTTTGGGCGTAATGTATATTGATCAGTCTAGCCGTATTATCCCTTGAGTCGCTTCTGTGAGCAACCCCAGTTTGATCTGAGTTGATAAGCAGGACAAAGGTGGCTTAATTCTATCGGATAGTATTTTGATATATATTAAATAAACAAGCTAGGCCTGATTCATTAAAGTAAAGTATTATATTAGGCATAATCTATATTAGGGAATTTAGACTGTAAGCTCCAATGGGGCAGGGACTGATGTGAATGAGTTCTCTGTACAGCGCTGCGGAATTAGTGGCGCTATATAAATAAATGATGATGATGATGATGATAAAGTAAAGCAAAAAAAAATATTACTTTTCACCTTGGCAAAATGATGTTGCAATGCAAGGGGTGCAAAGTTTCTTATTTTGCACATAAGGGAAATACTGGCTGCTTTTTCATGTAGGACACAAATACTTGATAGATTTATTTTTACAGTGACATTTAAAGTTGATTTAGGACAGGCCCTACCCCAACTATACATCTGTCCCCACATTCTAAATTTAGCCTCCCCTGCAATGCAACATGGGTTTGCCAAGGCGCAAAGTTACTCATTTTTTTTGCTTTACCCTTCTTAATGAATTAGGACCAGTATCTTCTAATGATTTAATAGGTTTATACAATAACGTTACATGAGATTCTGCAGTAGTATGTCAAGTGTGTATGCTGTAGGGTATTGCATTAAAAATCAAGGGGCCTAGCCAAGATTGGGATATCTCATTGCTCCAAATCATATCTTAAATTACTTTACAGTGGAATATTATAGATTTAAAAAAGCTGTAATACTCATGTGGGACCAGGTAATGGGAATTTTACATTTAAAATATAGATAAAGATGTGTTGGTAATGATGTGCCCACTGCTTCTATTTAATATGCTTTTAGTTTACAAAAGCATCACTTACAATGATTTTCCTGTTCATTCAAAGCATGTCGTAACCATTGTGCTAAGTTTTAAAGTATTAATAAGATATCATCCACAAATAAAGCTCTTCAGTGTTCCCTTTTACAAACGTTAATCTCTGATATCTCTGATATCCAGGGCAGTATTATTATTATTATTATTAATATTTATTTATAAGGCGCCACAAGGCGTCCGCAGCGCCATACAGAGACAAACAAAATTACAATACAATGGGAGACAGCACAGTACAGTAAACACAGCAACTCAGTAAGCTCAATGCACAGCTAGAGAGGGCGGGGAAGGGGGAGGGAGGATCCGCAAATGACGGGGCCCAAGAAGGAGGGCGCGGAAGACAGGGAGACCCCCAGGGGGGAGGAGGGAGCGAGAGTGGACGTGGGGTGGAGGACCCTCGAGGAGGAGGGCTAAGTAGCTGGAGAGCAGAGTTAGAAGTGGTGGAAACAGGAGGAGAGATGGCCCTGCTCAGAGGAACGTACAATCTAAGGGGAGGGGTGGACAGACAGAGAGACGCAGGGGAGAGAGGGAGAGTAGGGGGACAGAGGCAGAAGATAAGGTAGGAAGTTAAGTGGGAGACAGAAAGGCTTTAAGAAAAAGGTGGGTTTTTAGGGCCCGTTTGAAACTGGACAGATTAGGGGAAGTTCTGATGGAGGGAGGGAGCTTGTTCCAGTGGAGGGGGGCAGCGCGGGCGAAGTCTTGGATACGCGCGTGGGAGGAGGTTATAAGGGGGGAAGAGAGGCGACGGTCAGAAGTAGTGATTAATATCCAATGGATAACACCAATGGTGATGGGAGTATCTTGTAGACATTATAAAGAGACTCATAATATTCCCTTAATAAATTAAAGATATCTTTAAAGTCTCTTTGAATAATATTTTGAGAGTCTCTAGTTCCTGATATATATTCGAATCAGTGGTTTCTGTCTCTGGTTACATTTCTAAGTAGTCTCCTGCATATATTACTATTCTCATAAAGTTTTTGTTTATCAGCCTTAGAAAGGTTCTCAGTGTTAGATTGTACTAGAAGTTTCATTCTATTTCTTAAACGCCCTAATTTGGTTAAGGTAATGTTATCTAGAGAAGCCTTATGCACATTTTCTAATACATGAATAGACTGTATTATATCTTCAGTTTCCTTATTTCTGCTATTCTTCCTCAATTTAATAAATTTATCTCTTTCAACACATTTAAGAGCTTCCCATCTTACCAAAACCGACGTGTCGGTAGTTGGATTGCTCATTAATAACTGAAAAATGTTTTGCAAATCTCTGCTTTCTTAAGCAAAACATCTTGATATTCCTCCATATATGTTCTGTGAGTTCTAATAATTCTACTCAATCTATGGCTTCTACTGGAACTGCCTGATACATGTCCATAAACACCCACCTAGGAAAAGAGCAAAGCCGAAAAGATGACCTGTAGAGGCCTTGGGACACATCTTTATGGAGAGGAAATCTTCAATAGCAAGAGCTGAAGATAGATAATCTTAAGAAGCGCTATCAGAAGAACTGTGAGTTCTAAACATTCTACTCAATTTAGATAACTGAGGGATTTCCCATGAGAGCATATCAGGATTAAAGACTATATTTAGCCCACTCCAAATATCACTAGGGTGGTAGTCAACATATCACTACCCCTTGCTGATAAAGCATTAAAAGTGAGAGTACACTTGATAGAAAATTGTGCTTGTTTGAATTATTAGTAATTGCATTTTCACATATCACTCAACAGTCAACATATCACTACCCCTTGATGATAAAGCATTAAAAGTGAGAGTACACTTGATAGAAAATTGTGCTTGTTTGAATTATTAGTACTTGCATCTCCACACTAATGTAATTTTTGTGTGAATTTATGGCACTCTTAATAAAAATATATTTCCCCAAGCCTCTTTTTCTAATATCAATGGAATTTTTCTGTGTATCATTAGGTATCCCTTGATATTATTTTTAATATGATTGGGCAGGTGGCTTAGTGGTTAGCACTTCTGCCTCACAGCACTGGGGTCATGATTTCAATTCCTAACAATGGCCTTATCTGTGTGGAGTTTGCAGGTTTCCACCGTGTTTGTGTGAGTTTCCTTCAGGTCCTCCAGTTTCCCACACTCCAAGGGAAAAAAACATACCAGTAGGTTAATTAGCTGTTATTAAATTGACCTTAGTCTCATGCGGTCTGTGTCTATGTTGGGGAATTTAGACTGTGAGCTCCAATCAGGCAGAGACTGATGTGAGTGAGTTCTCTATTCAGCGCTGCGGAATTAGTGGCGCTATATAAATATATCTGCTGGTCATACTTTAATGACAGACCCACCTCAGGATAACCTGCCATTTAACTTAACCCTATAGTAAAGGTACGTGGTTGTTTATTAGTTTATTATGTTTGTCCCCAATTGTAAAGCGCTACGGAATATGTTGGCGCTATATAAATAAATGATGATGATAATGATGATGATATGTGTAATTCCATGTCCCTATGATCATAACATGTTTAACAAGTGCTGTTTTGACATTAACAATAACTGCTATCTAAAGCTCTAAGTCATATCCTGTTCTCCAAGGAAGACATATAACATCTCCATTGTACAAAGAAGAGATACCAACGTGAGGCTAAAACAATGTAACAAAACATGTAACAAGATTTGTACCTGTTTAAAGTGCCAAAATACTTGACTAAGTTTGATTATAAATTGTACTAAGAAATGAACTTATATAATACTTAAGTGTCCTCGTGACAAGGGGCCTGATTCATTAAGGAACTTAAATTAAGAAGTTTCTTAGTTAAGTCTCCTGGACAAAACCATGTTACAATGCAAGGGGTGAAAATTAGTATTCTGTTTTGCACATAAGTTAAATACTGCCTGTTTTTTCATGTAACACACAAATACTTGATAGCTTATTTGTACACTGAAATTTAAAGTTATTATGTGTGTGCTACATGAAAAAACAGTCAGTATTTAACTTATGTGCAAAACAGAATACTAATTTTCACCCCTTGCATTGTAACATGGTTTTGTCCAGGAGACTTAACTAAGAAACTTCTTAATTTAAGTTGCTTAATGAATCAGGCCCAAGAACTCCAAAAGTAAACCAGACTTGGGGTTCATTGAGCGACTGCTGGCCAACTTCAGATGGTCGGTAGAGGTGACTCTGGACGTCTGCAGATAAAGTAGTCTCAGAATCTGAGATCAATTGTTTTTGCTTGGAGGTGTTTTCAGTTTTTGTGGCTCACTTTGATCTATGGATGTTGGGTCCAGATCCTGATTTGCTTGTATAAGGCTCTTCAGTTGTATAGGTATGTTTCATTCTTGGAAGTGTTTTGTCATCTCTTGTGGTGCCTCAGTGCTCTAGTACGTGCTCATATGTTTAATAATCAATTCGATTAGGTAGCTCCATTTATAATAAAAAATAGAATCCAAAGAGATTCTGTACAGCACAGAAAATTACGTCTTGCATTCAACATATACATTATGCCAATAAGATAGGACTTAACGAGAGATCATTTCCCAGGAAACTTGTCTTGTGAATCATGAAATTTATTAAGGAAATTTTCGTTCACAGGGAAAACATTTACTCATACTCTGTAATCTCTTGGGTGTGATTGGGTATATGATGTGTTCTGTCTATTATAGTTCTGCATCAAGAATATTAGGTAGAAAAGCTTTTATTGCCTTAATCAGAAATTGTGTCGACTCTGGTATCCCTCTTATCTTTACATTATGACCAACTTCAATCCTCCTGGTACAAGGTGTCACAGTAATGCAAAACGATAGCCTAGTTTCTAAAAAAAAACGTGAATGCATTTTCCAGAGACTCCTTTTTGGAAAGGCGATTTTTTTTTTTTTAGATCATCTCATAGCACATAATTATTCAATTCATGATAATCAAGAGAGAGTGCGCAGCTCAGACGTGCATCCACTCTGTGCGCCAGCCATGCACTTGAGAGGCTGAAATTTTAGCAGCTGGCAGTGAGGGTGGATTTGGGCCTCTGTCGCTGGTCACTATGCTGGAAGTTGGGAAAAATCCTAAAACCTAATTAACTAACCTCCCCAAATGTATTTACTCAGTAGACAACTGCATTTGTATAAAATTACTGCAAAACTATTATCAGTGAAACAGAGGTGGAGGAACTTTTAAAAAGAGACATGAAGACAATGATGAGAGGAACAACAAAAAACTGAGTATGGCCTATTGCACAGCTGTCAGAATTGGGTTCACTGCCCGATCCCGGGCCTGATTCATTAAGGATCTTAACTTAGGAAACTTCTTATTTCAATCTCCAGGACAAAACCATGTTACAATGCAAGGGGTGCAAATTAGTCTGCTCTGAATTGGCAAATGGTTTTGGTTGAGGAGTTAAGCAACAATTGCACCAACTCTGGACTGTTTTTGAGGGGTTTTTCTAATGAATTTTACCCAAATGTATCTAAAAACTCAGAAATTAGTTTATGAATATCAAAGTAGCCATAATTCAAATTACTTAAACCTGTGCGTAAATCTATTCCCTCTTTCCCTCTATTATTTGGTAGTTTCACAAACCCATTCACATGGATGACTTCGCTGCTGCAAAACTGACCTGAATAAAATTAGACACCGTCGTGCCTGTGGCCAAAATGTACTTATAATTATAGCAGCAGTTGATTTTAAACTAAGTTATTTTTTCTTGGGTGGGTGGGTGGGTCATAGGAACTGCCTGTAGGCAATTCACAAAGATTAGTTCATTACGTAATTAAGCCATTAAGCCCCGATCACTGAAGCATGCAAGTTACTTATACCTGATCACAAATAATTGTCACCATACGACTGGGGGTAGAATGTTCGCCCTCCCAGCTTCAGACAACGTATAGAAGATGTAATGGTGTTGTTGGTCTGTCCTCTTACTTGTGTTGTACAGTATAATAAGGAATGTCAGACGCTTCACAAAAACTGCAGAACTCGTTTTTTTACTTAACATGGATGTCAGCATGTGGCTGTTTATATGATCCCAGCAAAAGTAGAATGGAAAGTTTATCTGCAAAAATAATGGGGAACAAGCACAAGCGTTAGCTTTCAATGCAATTTAACAAATCAGTTAAGTCAGGGACAATGCATTGTAGATGTAGGTGTTTAGTATAGACTGCTATGTTTATGATTAGTATCACTCTGGTCCGTGCACAAACAACATTCTGCTCACAGCAGATCTACAGATGTAGTAGACGGCACTGAAGATTGTCTGGCCCACTTATCCGACATGGCACAACCAGGGCTGCTACGAGAAATTGCGGGGCCCAGTACAAATGTATAAGACATGGCCGCCCTCCTTCCTTCTCTCACCCCACCCTCATTTTTAAATTATTCTCTACCCAACATTTGCCCCCCCCCTATTCTCTACAGTCACCTCCCCATCCCTGGTTTCATTTAACCCCTGCAGTAGTTTACTTACCTCTCTGCGTCATCTTGATGTCTCCTTTTGGCTCCTTTCTATAGACAGTGCTGTGACGTTATTAATTAATCCCTTAATTCACTGCAGAGACCCCCGCTCCTAATATATTTGTTTGGGCCCAGAGCTGGTGGGGCCCCACTGTGCTTTTGGGCCCCATACTGCTGTAATCACTATACCCCCCTAATGGCGGCCCTGGTAACAACATGTCACAACCTCCAACTCTTGCTTTTAGGTGGAAAATGTGCAACATTGATCAAATTAGAGATTCCAGGTGAGACATTATTGGCAAATGCAGTAATAACGCCTGTTCCCTGTGTATGTGCAGCACACAACAATACATTGTGACAGTCAGCATCAGCCCAGATGAACATATGAAGCACAATACACAAATGTCTATTGCAACCAATCAGATCTTTAGTCTACTTTGCACTATGCTGATTAAAGGTAACATCTGATTGGTTTCTAGTGATTACCAGTGCATTTCCTCTAGCTCTACCACTTTATTAAATAATCCTTTTTTCGAGTAAAAAATATACATTTGTAGCTATCATTAACTCCCCTGAAAGCTCAGGAAGACTCTCAGATTTCCACATAAGCAAAGACAAGACTCAGCAAAAGGATGTGATTGTAATTTTCAATTGCACCATCCATCAAACAATCAGGCTGAGTGAACGTAGAACATCTTCTTTATTGGAACAACGTTTAAAGCTGCCAATCTCAGGAATGGATTTAGATGTTTCAGCGCTGCAACATTTTACATTTAAATTAAAGCAACAATGGAAGTTTATTTGATTAAATATCTTTGATGAGTGGTTCAGGAACTTGATACATTTGCCTGCAGAGCTGGGTTTTCAGAGAATGGTTAAAAAAATTTGCTGATGATAGAAAAGTGTTGAGTGATAAGGGAGGCAGAGAGTTCCACAGGGTGGGTGTAGCCCCAAAAAGTCCAAGAAGAATTAGGACCTCAGTCCTGAATGTGTCTGCCATGCCTCAAATTCAGGAGTTATGAAAAGATGCTTTGAGGTGCCTGAGTGTTGCATCTGGCAAACTATGAATCAAAGAGGAGTAGTCTGAAGACACCGGGGTTCTCACTAAGTTTGGCATCAGTCCATTTCTTTAGTGCAATATACAGAAATTTGTACTGAGCATGCTCACAAACAGAGCCTATGTCTAGATCTGTATTCAGATTTGGAACTTGTTAATAAATGCAAAAGTATATTAGGTACCTGGGCGCATATCAATGTGTAAATATCAAAGATAATAGTTTTATTCAATAAAGTGCTGTACGCATGCTCTGGCCAGGTACCTAATATACTTTTGTATTTATTACCATCTCCTTCCTCGGAGGGTGGGGACTCCCCCCAAATTTTAGGTCCGTTTGTGGCAGCAACCACACATACCAGAAAGCGCGGCCTCACTCATCTTTTTTATTCTTTTATTTGTAGATTTGGAACTTGTGCCTCAATACTCTTGGAGTGACGGGACGGGGGAGGGAAGAAGCATGCAAACCTATTAGAGAAGGGATGCGTTCCAATAATTTCGGACTAAGGCAGCCCCAAATAAGTATCTGTCAGTAACAATGTGCCTGAGGGCTGGTGTAAATACATGCTGATGATGATGGCAGTCTGATTGTAAATTCACCTCTGAAGCTGATTGCTGCTTTCTTAAAGGATTGTGCCTATATTATATGATTTTGTGGCCAACTTTTGAGTTTTGTTTTTTTTCTCTTTTTATTCATATGCGAGAAGAATTATTATACATGATAGGTTAGAGATTGGGATTTTTTATGCAATTTTCTTGCGCTTATGACCTGTTTAGGTGCAAATGTATCTGGGTGTAGCGGCATCCGACGCAAATTGGGAGCATATGCTTGAGATGCCTACACATCATCATCATCATCACTATTTATTTATATAGCGCCACTAATTCCGTAGCGCTGTACAGAGAACTCACTCACATCAGTCCCTGCCCCATTGGAGCTTACAGTCTAAATTCCCTAACACACATACACACACAGACTAGGGTCAATTTGTTAGCAGCCAATTAACCTACAAGTATGTTTTTGGAGTGCGGGAGGAAACCAGAGAACCCAGAGGAAACCCACGCAAACACAGGAAGAACCTACAAACTCCACACAAATAAGACCATGGTCGGGAATTGAAATTATAACCCCAGTGCTGTGAGGCAGAAGTGCTAACCACTGAGCCACCATGCTGCCCAACACCATAACATATAAGCTTTAATACGCTATATCTGCACGCACAGAACAAATTTGCATATTTTTCTCTAAGCAAAGAGGCATGCATCCAACGCAACATGAGCCCTTCATATTGGATGTCATGTTACAGTATTTAAACAATACATATGTAGTCATCCTATTCTTCCCTTTCATAAAATATCAGAAAATCTCATTTATGGAACCAGCACTAACTAGTTAAATTTCTTTCTACCTACACTACAGTGTTTAACTGTCCAAAAAGCTTTTTTTATTAAAATGATACAAATTGTTGTTTTATCGAGGTATAATCTTACCCAATGCATCATTATTTAAGACTTTTAGATGAAAGCTTTGCGACATTAAATATACAAAAGGTGCTGGAGAGAACAATTGCTTTCTCTCCTTTGAGGACGTTGGAACTATAAGTACAACCACTTCAAACTGATTGCATTTAAGAACATGAGTGTCCTCACACCATTACATTACGTGGACATTAATACTCATTTCTTCTAATGTAGGAGGTTTATTTCCATATTTTCAAGAGCAATATATTTTTTCCCTGAATATGTTAAAGCCAACCAGGCAGATTTACTGAATAATGAAACACAGTGAGTATCACATAGATTTATATATAGGATAAAAGTACCGACTCAGATCTTGTATATACAGGTATGGAATCTCTAATACCAAAACCCATAATCCATAAAGTAACAAAAAACAGACAGTAAATTATTTCTGCTGTTTAGTGATAATTGTAATATATACGGACTTGTCCACCAAAAGACCAAATAAATGCCTTGTCCTTATGACACGCAAGTTTCACTAGCTCGTGACATGACAAAGTTCATATTATAAGGGTGTTACATATTAATATCTGTTTAACAGTTATTATAAAATATAATAAATATGTGAATTTACTTAATATACAAACTATTTAAGTAAAATATCTATTTTTTTAGATATTTTAGAAGATTATTGATATAATCTTGTTTGTTTAATATGGGACAGGTATATATTATGGTCTATAGATAGTGCAATTATGTGTAGCTGTTTGCAGCTGATGTGATTGCTGCAATTGCTTGATGAGTAATTACTTAAATGCATAATCTCAGCCTAACTTAAATCTTCCCACTTCATAAAGCCTAACCCCAAACTCTTTCAAAGCTTAACTCCTGCCCGGCAAACCATAACTTCTTCCATCCCATAGCCTAACCCTAACTTTATCCTCTAACAGCCTAGTCCCGAACCGATGTAGACCTAGACACAGCTACACCTATCAGAAATCAATTTGTTTGCTCTACTCCTGGGGGTATTAAACAGAGATTTTTGCAACTCACCGATATTCGGCAAGTTTGACAGTCATACCTTGCTTTAAACACATTGCCGTTTTAAATTTAGCTGTCAAACTCACCGAATATCGGTGAGTTGCTAAAAGCGCTGTTTAATACAATGACCCCCTGGTGTAAGATATGAACTGATAATGATGTTGATCCATTGTCGTGTCTGATTGGCTGAATGAGTCTTTGCCCCTCCCACTGGCTTAATCCAAAATATTATTGTGGCTGTTATATTATATGAACTCTGTGCAGTTTATTCGTATTACTTAACTGTTATCTGCATTCTGACTGCTGTAGGAAAGACAATTTGCATTTCAATTTAAAAGAAAGCAAATGTTTCTAATTTATGGTATTTTAAATGCTAAAGGCGACTTTTATGAGTAACACTGTCCATAAACTATTCTGTTCTGTATATAGCACTTTGTAGAGTATTATTTTGTGAACAATCTGGGTAGCATGTACAAATATGCTAATATATTTAATACTAACACTGTTTGCTTACATCTCTACGCTTTATCTGTAGGATTGTAACCCCAACCAGTCTCAACCGTGGAACTCCAAACTTACACGCTACCTTCAAAAATGCTCCAGTATCGCAGAATGGCTCTGGAGGAAATCACGCAATTATGAAGAATTCCTTCACTTCAAGTTCATGCTCATCTCTTACAGTTATGACCTATCACTATCTAAAGAGTCCTACTTCAAGACACTCATTTCCTCCCAATCCTCCAAACCCCATTGCCTTTATGCATCCTTCCACTCCCTCCTCTGTTCTTCCCCCTGACTTTATGTGGGCATTTTCCAAAAGTGGAGGAGACATGCTCCTAAGAAAGCGCTAAGTGGGCAATCGATACAATGAAATTCTATGAAGGAGCCAGAATTCTCCACTTAAAATGACCCTTAATGTGAAAGGTATACTGAAGGAATAATGCATACTGTTTCAGCACACGAAATGTGCAGTGTAAATGAATGGATACATCCTTCTTGAAGGTCACCTGTCTCTTCTTGAGTCCCCAGGGTCCATCTGATGTTATTTCATGTTTAATAATGTTACCAAATGTGGAAAAAATATTAACTGCATTCATCCTCATAGAATAAAAAGAGGGAGAAACAGATGGAAATTATTCCATATGGACCTCTCCAGCTTATTTATCACTATCGCATTGCTTTAATGTAGTTATAATTTGGGAAATCATAGAATTCGTATTTTAATTTGCTGACCCTAAATTTCCTTTATTTAATGCAATGATTTTGGTTAAAAAATTATGAAAAAGCTAAACAGCCTCGTTTAGAATTGGACGCATTTTGCGTCCCGAACAAACGCGTAAATATTCTGTTGCATAAAATGCATACTTATGTGTTTATGCCTAGTCGCATATATCTCAAGATATGTCCAACCCAATGTAGCAGTATTGCTGCACTATGCGTATGTCAGGCATACAAATGGACATACCAATCACCCATGATTGTGTAGAGATGCATCTGGATTGTGTTAGTGGTAAGCATGAAAGCTGCATTACCCTATTCATACACAATGCAAGAGAGAATACTGTCTTAATAGTGTTATTAAAAATTGCAAAGTGTTCCATTAATCCTATAAAATGTAATGAAATATAGACATCCTCACATCGGTTTGACAACGCTTCATAAATCAAATGGGAATCTTCTTTCCTGCAGTAGTCCAAATGGAGATGACAAATAAGCAATCTGAATAAACAATAGCATAATATAGAGGCAATGCTAATGAATTAAGTACTGGAGAGATCAATACACGAACAGCCAATCAGAAGAATCTAGATAGTGCTGCTGGTGTTATCACTATTATGGGGAAAGGCGGTAACTGCGGACAATAAAAACATATACTTTTTCTAGCCCTCTGGTTCCCCATATTTGACAGTCATATTTAAGCTTGTATATATTCTATTTTGAAAGTAGTTAAAATGTTCTGCCAGCACATATTGTTATCTTGCAGACTAGTCCATTGTTTCAGTCTAGGCAAAAGAATTATTGTCCACTAGTCCTGTATGAATGTACATCACACTAAGAGGTCTCATGTATTAAGATAGGGAAAAGGCCCACAGACAGAGCTCTATGTTTATTACAGAGAACTGCATTGTGTATTTAAATGTAAATGTGTCTGTATTGTGATCTCTCCTGTTTAAACAAACTCTGCTGTATAGCCACAGAATAATACCTGTTCCTAATTAAATCAGGAGTGACTCATTTGCTATCTCTTTGTCTGTATGTTTACCTGTAAAAACACAGAAAAGGACAAAACAGGCAGGTCCTGAAATTGCTGATGAGGTTTTTTTTGGGCTTAGAAGAGAGCTACAGAGAACAGCAAATTGGCATTCACTACCAAGTGATAGCTGAAGTCAGGCTGGCGTTGAGACATATCTTTGCCCCTGACAGAAACTGGACAATCGGTCCCTGGAGTAATGCCGTTGCCCTGATCTACTCTCCAGGTCTTGAAGAGCTGTGTGTCCGCGGAAAGCGGAGTGACAGTGACTTAGAGCTGCTACGTTTGCTGGTAGCCTTTAAGGAGAGAGGGGAGAAGCTTGGATTGATAGACAGCAGTCCCTGAAAGTGCCAATGATACTGGTGAGGTGTTTTCATTATACCCTGTATGTTGTCTGTGCCAGACTGTAGTTTTATTTGTTGCAAGTTATTAATTAAATATGTGTATTGCTGTTTGGTGCTACCATTTTGTTAAATAAACTAATTTGTTTTATATCGGATATTTGCCTGGGTGATTTTGAACCTTGGATAGGAACCGGGTAAGCCAGATGTGCGGCACAGAAGGTTACGTTAAACCCGGTATCCTCACAACCATCATCATCATCACCATCGCGTATCTTTACATCAGGCCTCCAGCACCCACCTAAGAAGCCTAACTGGGGATGCGTCCAAGTCTATCTCTCACTCTAGAGACATCTAGAGCCAGACACATTTTGGTACACATGCCCAGTACGGAAATGCATAGACTTACACCACTAAAATGTACATATTAATGAAGCCCATAGAGTGTTTACATTTCATTCAGTAGGAACACAAGCACAGAATATAAATCTGACAATGGTAGCAGCTATGGTATTATTATTTTTCTGCTAAATGTATATTAGTGTCAGTTGTCCTTAATTGGTGTACTTTACCTGACCTTTGTTTAATTAGAAAATACTTGTAAAACTGTTAAAGACACGGTCTCTGCCACTTAATGATTATATGTCAGTGGAACATATTTAACTGTAGATACAAACATGCATAGACTACATTCTGCCATGTGTATTAATTGCCACAAAACTTGTGGTTTATTATATTGTTTGATTAGGTGTCATTCGGAAAGACAATGTGCTTTATTTTTCTCAAATGTCACAGCCAATCTATAGCAACAAAATGGATTTCTCAACTTATACATCTAAGGTTTTTTTTGCCCTAAACTAAAACTAAAACCCCTCCCATTCACTTAACAAAGTTTCCTATTTATCTGTGATTGACAGGAACATTAGGCAAAGCTAATTGCAGGTAAGATTTTCAAGTGACATTGTATCTGTTTCCACCGTACGAGTTTCTATATGGAATCCTACAAAAGCAGAAGAAGATTGATTTTACAGGGGATGTTTCAAGCAACGGTAAGTAGTCATGTACTGTAAGTGTAACTGTCAATTGTCTAGGTGGACAACTGGATGCATATGTGCACAATAGAAATGCTACAAGCTTTTCCACTTGGTCAATTACCTTTGCAGTGTTGGATTAAGGGTGGCTCTAGCCTGGGATCCAAAAATGTACATACCTTATATGACAAAAAGGCTGGTTTGGATGGTTTAACTCTTATATACTGAAATAAAAATACATTTCTCATCCCAACAATCTTGTGGGTCATTTATTGAGATGAGCATAACATGAAAAACTGTTCTGCAAATTACTTTTCTTATTCTGCATTTGGCCACAAAATTTGTATGTTTCCACATCAGAATTTGATCTTTGGTGTTACCATTCCTAACCCCAACCACACCCTACAGGAGAATTAAATTGACCATTGTTGTCCCTGCTGTACTCAGAGGTCATACATTCTGTGTCTTAGGAATGTATAAATACTGTGGGCAATGGCATGCCGTAGAATGGCGAAGAAAAATACATTTCAGATTTTATCATTGGAATGTTTTAGCTCTGAGAATTGGACTGATTCACCTGTGAAATTTTGCAACAATTATAGTTTTATGCATGCAAAGCATCCATGCACACTGTGCATTCCTTATGCCCATAGTATAGATGACACCAGGGTGATTATCTGGCGGGTCATGCAGGGATAAAGATCAAACAGCAGTTTACAAAAATGGGCAAATGATGATTCAAACTTAGGGTTTACATAGATGTAGCAAAGTGAATGGCAAATAATTATGTTTGCAATTAGCTCAAGTATCCCAAACTATTTACAGCTAAAATAATAAGAGATCTGTCAGAAGATAGTACAGATTCTGCACTAAATTCTTAGCTATGGGGCACCATTAGCTGCAATAAAATTGTCTCTATCTGTACGTAATTGGAAGCAAAAATGTAGCCAAGCACTAAGCAATGTATTTATTCAGGATGCACAATATAGTAATAGTGAGCCGAATCCTAGCAATATAAAAAAAAATAAAGCACCACTACATAGTAGGGAGTAAAAAAAGTTCATCAGCATAAAATACCAAGGTTGATTGAAAAAATGGTAACTTGGCGTCAACGAAACCCAGAGAGATTCTTAGGAAAAGCTGTGTGATTCACCTAAAATTTTGTTTGCTAGTCTCTCATTTGTCATTTGGCAGAAATCAAATTCATTAAATTGCCTTTCTGATTCTGATAGCAGAATCAATGGCTTTTACTTTATTATCCTAAATCCCACTTTGGAGTGTAGGGGCCTGATTCATTAAGGGTCTTAACTTAAGAAACTTTTTATTTCAGTCTCCTGGACAGAACCATGTTACAATGCAAGGGGTGCAAATGAGTGTTCTGTTTTGCACATAAGTTAAATAGTGACTGTTTTTTCATGTCGCACACAAATACTCGATAGCTTATTTGTACACTGAAATTTAAAGTTGATATGTGTGTGCTACATGAAAAAACAGTCAGTATTTAACTTATGTGCAAAACAGAATACTAGTTTGCACCCCTTGCATTGTAACATGGTTTTGTCCAGGAGACTGAAATAAGAAGTTTCTTAAGTTAAGATCCTTAATGAATCAGGACCTAGATTCCTTTCTTTGGCTATAATAGTGTCAGAGTAAAGGTTGGAACACTATGAGAGCTTTGTAAATTCAAATCAGAGTTTGTGGCCCCTAAAGCCTTTGCTGAGCAGCCTAATATCTCACTTAATAGCTAGATCTGCAAACATTATCCAAACACAGTAAACGCCAAGGGTGGATCTAGACTTTATGTTTAGGGGGGCGATTTTGCATAATCACGCCCCTCCTTTGCTCTGATCCGCTGGCCTGCGTTAACCCCGCCCTCCGCCCGCGATTGGCCCCACCCCCTCCCATTGTGGTCGCCGGCTGGGACCACTCTGATTGGCTGGCCCACATTTAGCCCCGCCCCTCCCGTTTTAATCGGCGGCTGGGACCTAGCTTTTTGCTGCTAGGGGGGGGGGGCGAATGCCCCGATCACCCCCCCCTGGATCCGCCACTGGTAAACGCCTGAGAATGTTTGGACCAAGTAAGATAGAATTAGACATGGAAGTTACCATGCATTCGCAAATGGGCCCCCAAACTTCAATGGGGGTAAAGTAGTCTTTTAGAGTCCACTAAGTAAAATCATTATTTTCAGCTCAACAGTGGGTCTCTATAACTGGATTTACAGGTAAGCCCTCTCCGACTTTTATTGACACCTGACTAAATATGAGTCTTGTTGCTAGAACTTGGTTTGAGTCATTGTAAATTGCTCTGAAATTGGATTCATTTCTCCTTACTG
Organism: Mixophyes fleayi; assembly: GCF_038048845.1. NCBI lineage: Eukaryota > Metazoa > Chordata > Amphibia > Anura > Limnodynastidae > Mixophyes > Mixophyes fleayi. The sequence continues at coordinate 259,253,985 of NC_134406.1, read as the reverse complement.
TGTCATCTCGGCAGTCAGACTGGGAGACGCCTCTATACTGTGGCATAAGTGTAGGTGTTGTCAGGAATGTTGGGAGCTGGATAATTGCTATGGGTATAGGTCAAGTTTGGACGAAGGTAACAGCATATTGAATGGCCTCAAGACATTGTGCTATTTCAGCTTAGTAATCATCCTATGGATGTAGGGGAAGACTTAATAAACAAGGGGTGGCAAATCTAGCCATACTGTATTTCATTTGTGATTTAAATAGTATAATAATAACATATAAATAGTTTCTATTTTTATATTAAAGACCTGCTTAAAATTCTGAGACACATATGTGCAAATGTTTAAGAAACGTCTGAAAAATATATCAGACAAGACTGTGATATATGATGATGTAATTTAAAAATTATAACAAACTGTGTGTGTTTACATTTATTCAAACACAATGCATGAAGCCTGTCTGAGCTGTACATACCCAATGAAATATTTAATGTTCCGTCAATATGTGGGATATTTTGCATAGACATTGGGGGTCTGAGTCATTAAGGAGAGCAAAGCATAAAAAAGGAGTATCATTTACACCTGGGCAAAACCATGTTGCATTGGAGGGGGAGGTAAATTGAAAATGTGGGGAAAGATTTATAGTTGGGGTAGGGCACGTCCTAGATCAACATTAAATTTCAGTGTAATAATAAAGGTATTAAGTTTTTGTGTGTTAGATGAAAAAACAGACAGTATTTAACTTATTTGTAAAATAATAAACTAATTTGCCCTCCTTGCATTGAAACATGGTTTGTCCCAGAGAACATTTACTCCTTTTTTGCCTTAATGACTCAGGCCCTGGGTGTTCATTGGAATTAGAATGCATTTTTTGTCCATCGGATGAAATCATTGTTAGTATTATCACATATTTATAAAGAGCCACAAGAGGGCTGCAGCGCAGTACATAGCGAATACAATAAAACAGCACAAAACAAAATAGGACATTGCAGCAAAGGCAAAAACAGTACACTACTAAATAGGCAAATATTATAATATACATCAAACAGGTAGCAAAACTAGTAGGGAAAAAAATCAAAAAATAGGGTAATACATAAAAAATATAATAATAATAATAATAATAATAATAATAATAATATTAACTAGGGAAACCCGGTGGTAATTGCCTTAAATTAAACTGAAATGTAATGACTAAATTACTTTTTTAACAGAATTTGATAACTTTATACACTACAAAGTGAGAATAAGTGAATAATGAAATAACACAGCAGTCCCTGACTGAGGTCCCTGCAAGACACCCTGATATATGTGGCTGCAAATAACTGTCCCAGTTTCCAGACCACCCAGCAGGTCACATGTTCCAGGTCAGCCAGCAGGGCTGCAAATAACAGTCACAGTTTCTAGACCACCCAGCGGTTTACATGTTCCAGGTCACCCAGCAGGTGCACAGGGAGAGTTCACTAACTGTTACAGTTTCCAGAGCAACCAGCAGGTGCACAGGTGTATTGCCAACTATCACATTTACCAGAGGACAATGGCAATGGTTATTGTTGAAAATAGCAGGCAGACGTTTTGTGAAATAACTCCGAAATGATGCAACCAATTACAGCGCCAATAATTTTTCTGCAATCTTGAGACCAACACCTTTGATTTGGTATATGCTCAGACAACAGCATCATAGAAATAAGTCACTCATAAAAGTCATACTTATGCTATTAATATATAGATAATAAATAAACAATGAAATCAGTAAGTATTAAACAGTTTTTGGAGTGTAGGTAGGTGCCCAGTGTGATCTACCTATGCAAAAACCACCATACCATCAACGTTAGCAATAATCAATCATATAAAAAAATTTTGGTGCCAAACTCAGCAAGAGGCCACTCTGAAAACCAAACCTACTGAGGAAACCACATACAGTGGTGAAACTCCAAAAACAGTTTGATACTTACAGATTTGATTGTTTATTTTTTTTATTATTATTATTATTGTTATATTTTTTTATATATAACCCTTTTTATGTATATCCATTTTTTTGTATATTCATGTATTCCTTTATCCATATCTACCTACTTACTACCTGACCTACTCCCCTATCTATCCACTGATTTACTACATATGCAAACAGCTGTCTCAGCCACTATCTCTTTTCTACTTAGAGTTCTCTCTACCTTGTCCTATAGTGATATCACTCTGTAAAACGCCTCTCCCCCCTCACACTAATAAGGCTGCACACTACCTATTCCAACAGCCCATTTAATCTAATTAATATACTACAAACTTGCTACTTCTCTCCTATTAGTCTCAGACTCATCTGCCCCCTTAACTTCCCCCCACCGCCAATACCCCTTTTATTCAAAACACACAATACACAAACTCACATTTTATCCCTTTCCACCCCACCTTCCCCATCCTCTGCACTACCACACACCCTTACCCTCCGCCTCCACTCCAGCCGTCCCACTGCCCTTTCTTCCTCCACCTCCGCATGGAAATACCAAGAGCCTAATACACTGACGAGACTGAACCTCACACACAAAGCTCACAGCACAACTGACACCATCATGAGTTACAGCAACAACCTCTTAATCTCTCAACATCACAGTATTACCTCTCTTAACCCTAGCTCTGAAGGAAGGAACCAGATCTATGGACCAGATTCACACCACCACACCTATCCCCATTGGACCACAACATCCGGTACAACACCACAACTACCCACAACAAGCAACGCTCCATGGCTATGGACAGATAAGTGTAACTTCTAGATCTACTGGGTGGAGGAACCTGTTTAGGCAACACACATCCTATACCTCCGACACTAGCCAAGCACAATAGTGTACTCTCATCTGAGTGTCATAAGACATTTTGCAGGCTGGTGGGTAACAGAATCTCTCAAATGTAAAAGTGTGACATCGGAATTATTCCTGCTTACACCAACCCAACCTACGCCAACACCTTGATTAGTTAAAGTTTTAACTTTTTTGACAATACTTTTCACTGTGGTCTCATTTATGTCTTAGATAACTCACCGCAGTATGAGAACATTGGGGCTAACTTTATCTACATTTTATATTTAAATTATTTTATGGGCTTATAATAACCCATTCCGAAATGCATCTAGATGGAGAAAAGGGCCCAACTTTGAAAGAAGTGAAAGAAGTGACTAAGACCCAATTACCGTCACCTCCAATGTAATGTGATAATTGATAAATGTTGTGGAATGTAAAAGCATCTGCAGGCAACTCCATCATATGGACATTAAATAGTATTGATATGCAAAGCTGAGGCAAAATTTTTTGCAAAACAGATTGTGTGGCAAAACCCGTTCCACAGTCGTCCAGAGATACAATATTAAGGTTGTTTTGCCAATCTGTGATTTGGTCATTTCATACTCTATTTGTAAATCCACATTTTCCTCAATTTATAGTTTCTAAATAGAGCTGTGATTATGATGGCCAATTAAATCTGCTATGTACAGTGCTACATTAAAATGATAGGGTAATTGTTGGTGGAACAAGTATAGCAGGAATTTTGCGTAGAATTCTTAAGACCAAATTCAGGCAGCAAATGTGTGAATTTCAATGACCAAATGTGTAAGGTGCATATTCAACAGTTTTGAAATGTTGCTGATCATCTTTATTAAACATGAAAACCGATTTATACAAATTTTAGTGAGTCATCTTTCTCAGAACCTTTTAAGCTTCTCAAATGATTATTTGACAGTAATGCATATAATAAACCCCCTTAGGTATTTGCAGAACTTTGTATCATATTCAATCTACCAGGTATCATATACCAAACTACCAAAGAAGCAACATGGCATTGTAGTTTTTTGCAGATCGTGTGTACTTAGGAACCGGGAATATCTCATAAAATTTTTTTTATCGTGACCACTCACTGCTTTAACAACTAAAGTTATTACACAAGTTCTCCTTACTTGGGATGCTGATTATATATGTATTAATCAGGGCTTCCTAGAGGAAATTTGGACCCTGATGTGTCTTTTCTTGCCTCCTCAGCCCAGACGGTGCAAACTCGGCAAAAGTCTTATGGAGGCAGACCAAGAAATCTATTGATCCGTGCAGTTACCTGCCAACATTTTTACCTACTGATAATTTGGTTCTGCACAGATGGGGCAGAGGATGTGACCCTCCCTTGGACCCGGCATGGTGACCTCACCCATCCCCATTAAAATAAACCACAGCTGGACCTCCAACAGTGACCTGGACCCTCTCCAATATCACATAAAGATTTGCATTGAATTAAACCTAATGACATTAGATTACTTTCTAACATAAAGTATTCCTTATTACTCTCTGTTAGGGCCTGTTTACACCGTGTATTATGTGTGTGTAAAGTTTATAACCGTTCGGTGCTTTTTGCTGCAAGGCAAAGGGATCCATAGACTTTCCAGACAGACCAAAATGATGCGAAACAAACCTTATATAGGCACCTTATCCATGTAATTAGTATTTAAAAAAATGGTCATGTTATTGAAGTTTAATATGCCATTGGCTAGTACCTTGTCTTCGGTAGTGATGCTTTTACTAATGAGTTTTAGCTAATAGTTAATCAATATTTCTGCTACAGTTTCCTAGAAGAGAAATGTTGTGCACAGTATGCTGTGTTTACTTTTAAGACAATGTAAAAATGTTTTGCTAGAAACTGGTAACAGATGACTGGTTAATGTTGCATTATGTATAGTAATGACATTGAGGGATTTATTGGAAAACCTCCCTCCCAAGGAGATCCAGCGCCATTGCTCACACAGAAATAGGGGTAGCAGTGTTCTTGTCACTCTCCAGTCTCCAGTGCCATTTCTCACACAAAAACAGGAGGGGCAGCAGTGTTCTTGTCACTTGACAAAAATTGATCGGAAATGACTGGAAATTAATGTTATTGAGGTTAATAATAATGTAGGAACAAAAAAAGAGCCAAATGATGTGATTTGAGCAAAAATATAGGGATTTTAGAAAAAAAAATAAAGAACCAAAGCCAAAACCAAAACACACGGTGGCTTAGTGGTTAGCACCTCTGCCCCACAGCACTGGGGTCATGAGTTTGATTTCTGACCATGGCCTTATCTGTGTGGAGTTTGTATGTTCTCCCTGTGTTTGCGTGGGTTTCCTCTGGATGCTCCAGTTTCCTCCCACACTCCAAAAACATACTGGTAGGTTAATTGGCTGCTATCAAATTGATCCTAGTCTCTCTCTCGCTCTCTGTTTGTTTGTGTGTGTGTGTGTGTGTGTGTGTGTCTTCTGTGTGTGTGTGTGTGTGTGTGTGTGTGTCTTCTGTGTGTGTGTGTGTGTGTGTGTGTGTGTATGTTAGGGAATTTAAGCTGCAAGGGTGGTTTTGCCAAAACCAAAACCAAAACACAAAGTTAATCCAGATCCAAAACCAAAACACAGGGGTCAGGGAACATCTCTAATTATAAGTCATTACAACACATAATATATACAGTGTAACACGTGTAAATAGTCCAAGTGCAGATCATCCAATCAGCTGTCTTTGACATTCTGGGCCAGTCCTCTGTGCTCTGTTACAATATAAAAACATACTGTCACTATTTAAATGCTGCAGTTTGGCAGAGAGGAATCAGAGTTGAAAGTGAGGTTTTCTTTTACTTCATTTGTTGTCTAATTAAGCTCTCTTTTTTCTGATTAATTTGTGAAATTATAAAAATCAAGAGATTTCATTACATTTACCAAGCTGCAAAACTGTACCCTGCAGGGCAAAGAGCTTAAATTTTGTACCTGTGTTTATGGGAAGCACATGGGCCGATGCATGTAGATTGGGGTTTCGAAATTTGCATCTACCAATGGGAGGAACAAGGTGGCTCAGGGGGTTACTTGCTGAATATGAACTAGGTGCACTTGTAACTGTGCAAATGAGGCTTAATTAAATCTCTAAAGCCTGAAAGCATTCAAATGAGATACTCAGCCTACATAAACTTATGTATTCATGGTGTGACCTGATCTTAATATGTTCCGTAACATATTTAAATTTGAATTTCAACACATTTCTTAGGTTGCAATTATGACAATATCAAGTAATATGCCACAAGGCTGCATGTTTAATAGGGAAATTATAAAAATGTGTGGGAAACTGTGAAAGATTACGATATATTTTCTAGCAGTTATAATTTATTTCTTTGCATATATAATGGTGTTCACACAGTAACCCCAAAAATAGTACATTGCCTGCCGAGTAAAATGTAATTTATGATCTTGTTCTCTCTCATATTTTATTTAATCTACACATATCACCCATCCTTTTAATTGTGAATGTTATCTTCCCCAAAGTCAAGGCCTAGGCGTTGAGTTTGCAATGGAAATCCAGTGGCGAACTGTAATTAAAGAGACTCCTGAGGGGGGGATGTTACGATGGCGGTCCAGGCACAGTCTTCCCATTTTTTTATAGAAAACGTTTACAATATTCCCAGCTCTGCTCTAATTACATTTAATTGCGGAATGTAAAATACACAGTTTTAATAAAAATATGATTTGCATATAAAACTCTGTTTGCAAGTAAGTGTGCACTACTAGCTTCTATTAACAATGCTACGACGTCTTCTACTTTATGTCTGGCTGTAGTAAGCCAATCATAGCGTAACTAGAGTAGATTGTATTAAACCATGCTGTCACATAAGCCAACAAATCATTGTCCAGCCTTACATTACCCTTTATTCATAAATGGTTTACATATTCCATAGCCCTATACGGTGGGGGAGGAGAGGGAAAGTGTATCACAGGGCCCCATACCATAGTCTGGGTAGGGGCCCTACGATACAATTTTTGCATCCCGGGAACCCATTTCTGCTCTCAACAGAGCAGAGTGGGTAACTTCTTCTGAGCATTCAAGGTGCGGTCAGAAGAGTCCTCTGCTGTGGGTCCTATGTGGGCAGAGGGGCCTCGGATGTGTTACAGTAGCAGTCACACCCCCTGTGCTCACTATAGTTTCTCTCCTAAGCTGGTGCAAGAAATGTGTCTTTATAAATATTTAAGGAAAGTTTTTTTTTTGTCCTAGAGACAAAAAATTCTTATTTTCCCTGTATTATAATAACTGAATTAATGGGATTTGGCGGGATTGGATTACTGCAAACGTTTCATTGCATTTGGCGTAAAAAGTGAATCAAGGGGTGTTTTCTGTACAAGGTTCAAGGACTTCCATTTTATGCATTGTTATGCACGTCTAATTGCTATCCAATAAAGATTGTTGATTGCCAATGTGTGGTTCCAAAGCACAAAGTCATTTAATAGCCAAAAGTAGCAGACTAACAATGCAAAATAAAACAAGTACAGCTGTTACTTATCGCAGGTGCCCTGGATCCAGTGAACAGTCATTCAGGTCTGAAGGCTGTGGTCAAGAAGACTGTCCACCAAGTCCAGAGCCTCTTCTTATATACAGTCAGTGAATACAGTAAAACAATGCAGATGATGTGGCTTGCTTCTATTGGCCCAGGCTTCAGGAAGGTCCAGTGTACTGTAGGTCATAGGCCAGTTCAAATCAAAATATTCAAAGGTGGAAGTCAGATCTCCAAGGGATGTACTCTGATTTTTCCACCAATAATCCAGTTTCAACTAGTCTATTTGCATTATACAGGCAGTATCATTTTAAACATTTATTCCCTAACATCGCTAGCTAGAGTATGCAATGTGCGATCTCTTCGGCGAATGAATCAGACAACTGCTGATGAATAAGGGGATTAAAATGATACCAACATGATATATTTCCTGCAACCTGAACCTTGGGTTTCACTAACATGTATATAACTTATAATATTGAACATAAATACTACTTCATTTCAAGCGACTGGATACGCTTCTCCGCGCTGCAGTGTGCTCTATGCATAATTTCAGACAAAGACAACCAAATCTGCTCGATATTAATTGAAATGACTTTATCCAATTTGTTGACTTCGACAGCATATAAGGGAGCCGAATACATTGAATACATTCAGGAACATGTTTCTTTAATCCTACCCTGATCCCCAATGGAAGTCTCTCTCCCCATACCCTTTGTATTGACCTAGTCACAGTGAGCGTAGTGACATCTGCACGTGAACAGATGTCAAACCAACACAACCTTTCGCGCATGCTGTGGTGTATAACAGTTTGGTTGCAATGACAAGAACCATACAAGACATAGAAGAGTGCAGAGAGGATTTTGTCTATAGGTATTCAGGCCACCTTATCGCTCAAATCACTGACATAGAAAAACCCACAGTACATTCATTGTCAGTAGACCCACCATAGCAAAATAACATTTAGCAGAAAAGGGAGAACATATGAAGCAAAGGTCGGTTGAAAAAAACAAATCAAAACTAATTGTCCACAGGTCATCCTCACTGGGAAGTGTTATAAATATCTAGAGCAATGGAGTCATTTATGGACAGAAGTACAGGGTACCTTTGCGGAAACTAACAATGCAATGTCACAAATTAGCATTCATAGGCACAATACATACATACACAGGACACTATGTATTTGCACATTGAGAAAACCTTACATTTAACAAATTATATACTTGACACCTCCCCTGATTCATAGGCCACACCCATTTTCAATGTGATTACAAATAGTGACTATCCTGTAATAATCAAGATGGCTATGACATCTGGCCTAGGCCAGTGACACATGGATACATTGAATGTCTGCGTATCTCCGACACCAGGAACCCATATCATATATTGCTGGTATTTGTCCTTAATATTGCCTGCTATATGCAAAAAAATACAGAATGTAAGTAAGTATGGGCAGCACGGTGGCGTAGTGGTTAGCACTTCCGCCTCACAGCGCTGGGGTCATGAGTTTAATTTCCAACCATGGCCTTATCTGAGTGGAGTTTGTATCTTCTCCCCGTGTTTGCCTGGGTTTCCTCCGGGTGCCCTGGTTTCCTCCCACACTCCAAAAACATACTAGTAGGTTATTTGGCTGCTGTCAAAATTGACCCAAGTCTCTCTGTCTGTCTGTGTGTGTGTGTGTGTGTGTGTGTCTGTGTGTGTGTGTATATTAGGGAATCTAGACTGTAAGCTCCAACGGGGCAGGGACTGATGTGAGTGAGTTCTCTGTACAGCGCTGAGGAATCAGTGGCGCTATATAAATAAATGGTGATGATGATGATGATGATGTAAGTACTGGGTCCAAGAGGGTGGAGATAAATGGTTGCTCATAGTACGCTTGTATCACTAGCTTTATGAATACATGGTATTGACCTTAGCATTTACAAATAAAGTAGAAACTGTCAATAACACAAAAAAAAAAAAATCAACTGAGAATATCTCAACATAGTTATAAGAATTTATCCGACCTTTAATTTATTCAACTCCTCTGTAATTCTCTGTTATAAATATGAATATAACACTGAGTGTCGAGTCTTTGTTTAATATTTCGTGTCACTTATTCTGATATTGCAAACACATTATATTTAGCAATTCCAGGACATTTAATCCATCTATGATTTAATCATTAAAGATTACATTTTTATCCGCATGGTAAAGAATAAGACAAAGTTATATTACATCTCTGACAATATCATCACTTACGCTTTGAAGAAACAAAAATAAAATATGGATATAATTATGTTATGTTAGATTGAAATTTACATTACACATTACTTACAAGTAACATGTCATGGGATGAAACCGTATTTTAATCTGCAGCATAAATATTTTATTATGTTAGGAAAGTCACTGCAAAACCTATTTATTCATCCAAACGTATTTTTCAATTTTCACCTTATTTTTTCTATAAAACCGTATATATATTGCTCCTTAGGAACAAAACAAAACATCTTTATCCGTCATTTTATATAGACATAAATATGTAAAATGAGTTCTACAGGGGACATAAACATTTTATTAATGCTTTGGAATATGCTATGTAAAATGTATATTTATTATTGATGTTTATGTATTATGCAATATATTATCTGGCATGAACCAAGGACATAAAACTGGGTAGTCTTAAATCTTATCCATGTTTTGTCTTAAAGGGATATTTTTGACTTCTTTTTTAAAGATATCGGTTCTAAATTACAGATTTGCCAAACTCTGGTTTGGTGCAGGGGATGTGAGGAAACAACCGATCCCCTTTACACCTCAAAAGCCATATTGTGCTCCCCACAGCTCAGTCAACTTTAATAGTGCTTTTAAAGTATGAGGGTATTACTGGAAATCTGTAGCATTTTGTACCTAGAAGGTTGATCCTCTGATTTGAAAACTGTGAGTCAAGGAGTGCAATGATACCAGGACATCAGTATAGGGACCCAGAGAGAAGTCCTTGCATCAGGGTCACACAGACAAAGAGATCAAACCCTAAGAACTTACACAAAAGATCTCTCAGTGATGTTATCAGAACAAAACCCCATACTAAAGATGACCAGACTTTACTGTACATGAATCCAGTGAAGTTATACTGTCCTCAGGCAGGTTGTAATCCGGTGAGAGGGTGCTGAATATGTTGCCTGAGCAATGAATCCTTTTAAACTGTTTCCTTAAAACACTCTCCTGGCCAAACGGTAGCAGTAATCATCTTCTTGCTTGATGATCATGGCCGACCAGGACCCAAAATCTTTCTACCAACTTGGTAGGGATCTGAAATCCAGTCTCCCTCCTCCAGCAGGGTAATTAAGTGAACAGACCCATGAGCATTTCCGGGTGGAGCGGAGATTCTCGGCAGTCAGACAAGTAGACAGGATGCCGCAAGTACCGCAGAGGCATCGAGATCACATGAACTGAATCAGGTTTCACAAGGTAGCAGGTGAGAAACAAGACTCTACACCAAAGAAATCCATACTCTCTGAAGTCTTCATTGCAGCCATTTTTAAAGGGTCAAATTTCCCACACTGGGAATCCTGCCCTGCAGGCTTATCCACCGGTCAGTAATTCTGGCTTTGGCTGGGAGGTGTTAGTGGGATAGAGATGTGTAGGGACCAGTGCAGCCACCCCCCCCCCCTGCTGAGCTGGTGCCTCACTGTCTATTAAAGTCCAATGGTTAACATTGGTGTTCTAAACTGGTAAATGAGATTCCTTAACCCTTTTGATAAAGAGCAACTTTTTGTTTTAACCCCTTACAAACATTCGTGACACTAAAAAAGCTGCTCACTTCCTGTGGAGGTGATGAGAGGGGGTAAGGAGTTCAGGAAGTAGAATATCCACCATGTGTAAGTCTACCTGGCTGTATTTAAGAAGCTAGGTGATTTCAGTCCATATAAAAGTCCAGTTGGATAAAGGTTTTTAAACACCCACAACCCCAAGTAAGAAGAAGCATAATTTATATCCACAGGTTCCGGTGTAGTTGATGAAAACACAGCAGGGTGAAATGCTCGCTGTAATCTGTGCTGTCACAAGGAGTAAACACAGTCAGTGGGCTACAGTGAGAGAAGTCAAACAGCAAATGGGAAAAGATGGATTGATCCTTTAGAACCTTATGATTTTAATATTTACAACCTCATGATTTTTTTATTTAGAACCTCATGATTTTATCATTTAGAACCTTATGATTTTATCATTAAGAATCTCATGATTTTATCATTTAGAACCTCATCATTTTATAAAATGAACATTATTTACTATATAACTATTGTCCATTATTTTCTGTTAAATAATATGTCCCTGTATTTCCCTATGACTGACTACATCTGAGGATTTGCCCTGTTCACCTAATTACTTACATTTATTTGCAATTACACTGCTCAAAGATTATCATTTGATAATGATAATGCAATGTGAATTAAAACCAGAATTAAAATTCAGCCAGAGGTGAAAATTAACATTTTGGCCAATGTCTTTAAATGAGTTATAGTTTCAATGGGACCCTATATATACGTGTTACAGTCTCTAAGTTGTTTCATTTGCAATCAATCAATTATCTTGGTCACATCTCTGATTAATGCTGTGTTGAAAAATGGTTCTATATTATATTTTAACATATTGTTTTGTAAGTGCAACTTTTTATTTTCGGATAGGACACATTTGTTAATAGGGTAACTATTGTATCAATTACTGGTTTGTTTCATTAGGTGATGAGAGGGAATAAGGTAAAATTCCCCAACACCATGATAGTAATTGCCCCCTGAGGAAGCCAGAAGGACAAAATGGCATGGGTGCCGCGATTTGTAGGTATCCTGGTTGTCGGGGTTGTGGTAATCGTTTTTGCGATTACCACCAGCCGTTATGTGGAATATAAAAAATTAACAATAATTAATACACCCGCATGGGAAGAAATGTAATATGACTTAATTTTAAAATCAAATGTATAAGTTTATCACATTGCTTTAGTGAGATTTCTGGCTTCTCTGCAAGTAGCTTGATTAGCTGAGCACATATATCAGAGAACAGATGGTCTATTGCAACGTACACTTACGTGTTTTACCGATCAGTAGGCACATGCCGTGTTAAGTCTAGTGCAAAGTTATTTGAAGAGTAAATTATTTGAATTATGTAAATAAACATGTTTATGTCTATGGATATGCTGAGTTTGCCCTTTTTGCTAAGAAGTTATATATTATGTTCACTATGGGCTATATGAAGGGTCGGACACATTAGAGTCTAACGTGTACAGGTAAAATGGGTGCCCACGAATGGAGCATTCATGTGGTTATATTGAGTTGCACATATCATCAGCAGCATATATTTATTTATATAGCATCACTAATTCTACAGCGCTGTACAAAGAACTTACTCACATCAGTCCCTGCCACATTGGAGTTTACAGTCTAAATTCTCTAACACACACACAGACTAGGGCAGGGTTTCCCAAACCCAGTCCTCAGGGCTCCCTAACAGTTCAGGTTTGGGAAACCCTGGATTTGGGTCAATTTGTTAGTAGACAATTAACCTACCAGTATGCTTTTGGATTGTGGGAGGAAACTGCAGCACCCGGTGGAAACCCACGCAGTCATGAGGAGAACATACAGACTCCACATATACAAGGTCAAGGTCGGGAATCAAACTCATGACCCCAGTGCTGTGAGGCTGAAGTGCTAACCACTAAGCCACCATGCTGCCTTTTATATATGTGTGCAACACTACATAGTGTGTTATATGCGTCTGCATGAATATACTGAATGTTTAAAGAGTATCAAGAAATACCAGAAATGCCAGTCATCATCATCATCTTGATCTTGATTCTTTTTTTAAAAAAAGTGAATAAATACACTTTAAAAAGTGTGTCTCCCCCAAAGTGATGTACGGTAAGCACCAGCACTCCTAGCCTGGACTGTTTGCCGCTAATGTGAGATGACGAATAGCGCGGGGTCCCCCGCAAAAGCTGTAAGCAGCACCAGGCTAAGATAGGTGGAGATATTCGCACTATAGCAGAGAAACCTGCAACGTTGGGTCCCCCTGTCACACTGGGATACAACCCCAGTCTGTTCAGCATAGGGCCGAATTCTCTAGTGGAATCAGGACCACACAAAAAAAGTGCCCCCATATGAAAAGATAGCCCCATGCTGAAAGCACTGTGGCTCCTCCCAATACCCCTGGCTGGTGGCTGTTGTGGTAATGATGCGTAAAAATCGTTTTAAAAAACATTTACATAGTTTACTCTACTGGTCCTAGCAATAAACTGCTTTGATATGCTGGTGCTTGCAGAACTACAAGTTCCAGCATACCCATGACTGGTACGTGTAGAACTACAAGCACCAGCATGCCCTGGCATCCAGGGCCCTATGGGACCTAAAGTGCTACTTACGAAAACACTGAAAAAACACAAACACCATTTGAAAATTCCTTTATTTAAAATAAATACTCCCCCAATATATCAATCACCTCGTACAACCAGAGGGATGTGAAAAAAAGTCATAGATGGGATTTCAATCTGTGCGAGGTGCCACGATGTGTGTCCGGAATAGTCTGTGGAGACAATTCATAGCGGAACTTTTACTAAAATCTCTGCTCAATTTCCCTTGCACCCCATAGGGATGTGAGGGGAAAATGAGCAGAGATCCTCTACCGTATTGGGTGGCAAATGTGCGCAGCTGGTGATGTCTAACGGCACATCGCCGGCAGTTGAATTTCCCCCATAGTGTATTCGCTTTGATTGAAAAGAGCGTGAGAAAGTCTCTCTGATTGGTTAGTTTCAGCTAGACTCTACATGGGGACTCAATGAACTTCATTGTATCAATGCAAAAGACAATTTAACCCACCTCTGAAAGTGAGGGTCCTGTACATTGTCATCGGACTGTCCTTTAGTGGCACACCTACCTATAGGACAAGAGGTCCTATAGCTTAGGTCCACACAATAACTCTTTTATATGTGATGGCAAGTACCCAGTGGGGCAACAAAAGTCTGGGCTTTGGCAGGGCCGCAACTAGGGCTGTGCGACGGGGGCGACCGGCCATGGTGCAACGCTGAAGTGGGGTCGCAATTTAGGAATATTTTAGGTTCATTTGGTAAAAAATGAGGGCTAGTGGGCGGCATTTGTCTTTCTCACCCACGGCTCTGGGCTTTGGAATAGAGTCAATAAAAAGTTAATAATGTGGCTGAATGAGATTTTGCTGAACTTGTATTTTTGCTTAAGTTGTGCAAAACTCTAGTCAGCGTATGTCAGTAAATAAAAACAATCAGTAAATTCAGTAAAATTAATGTTTTTTTCCTTCAATACACAGATTGAAAAAAGTTTTTTTACATTTAGTCTTGACACAAATAGATTTGCAAAAATCTTTTCTATAACCTGCCCCTTTCTCACAGAAGCTAGCAAATATAATAATATTTTTGGGGGTTAGCCAATAAAGGTGTCACTCCTATATTACTTTTGTCTTTTTTGACCTGAAAGTATTTAACATCACATAGATTTTTCTGGCTTACACGGTACTACAATAATAATTTTTGTAAAAATATTTTTTTGCCTCACATCTTGATAATGAAAGATATCCCAATGTACAGAACACAGATGGATCTTAAAAACCTACTGAAGAAACTGGCACAACTGAACATCGACATCTTCTTCTTATCCAGGTGCAAAAAAGAGAATCTAATTCCCAAAGGCCTCATGATCAGGAGTCCAACTCGACATATCTACAATACTCACTTTTTACAAAAACTTTGCTACAGATCATCTGAACGACTGCGAAATCACCTTGTTAGACTTTTCTATAACAAGAGGAGAACTATCCAAGATTAGATTAATTACCTAAATAACACAATACAGGGACCTGTGTCATATCCAACCAGGAAAGTACTACGTGATTTCTTTTATAAATTACAACATCACCTAATCACCTATAAGGAAAAGAAACTCAACAGACTAAGAATGAAAGCTGGTCTCAATGTGCCAGACAAAAAGCAAAATTCACATAACAATTTGGATACATTGTTATCTGTTGTGAACCTCTCACAATATGAGCTAAGCACAGTGGAAAAGATTGTTTTATCCAGAAGACTTACATTCTGTCCCACAAAACCATTCAACATGGCTCATTTTTGCAGTGATGTGGAAGAATTCTTCCGAAGATTGCGGCTGAATGGAATTCTTTTATAAGAAAACAAATATCATATCACAAGCTGATATGCAACAAGAAAATCCTAGAAAGAAAAAGAGGACAAACTGGACCCCACAGCCGGGACACAACCAAACTATGGATCACTATATAGACTGTTTCAGAAAAAAAGTTAAATCTTAGATTTTGGACAAACACCACCAAATGACAGACAATCTCAATGTAGAGGAGAGGAATGCTATAAAATCATTAAAATCTAACAACAATATCATCATTAAACCAGCAGATAAAGGAGGAGCTGTAGTAATTATGAACACATCAGATTACATTCAGTAAGTATACAGACAGCTCTCAGATAAAAAAATACTAGACTCTGATTATGGAAGACCCCACCAAACAATACACAGAAGAACTTATAAAGGTCATAAATGGTTTAAACCCTGTATCATCCTCTCTACTGGACCTTATACCGGACAATCCCAAAATGGGTACCTTCTACAGGTTACCTAAAATACATAAAGATGGCAATCCAGGGAGACCAATCATTTCTGGTATTGGGACCTTAACAGAAAATATTTATGGCTGGATAGAGAATGTTCTAAAACTCTTGGTGAGAGGAACACCCAGCTATATCCAGGATACCACGAATATTCTCTGCAAACTTTCAGCCCTGGGTCTACTACTAGAAGTCTCGATACTGGCAACTATGGATGTGAAGTCTCTGTACTCTAACATACCCCACAAGGAGGGCATAGTCAACACTAGCTTCTAAAAAACAGTCTAGCCACGGAGCCGACCCTGCAGCTGATCAGATTCGTACTCAATCATAATTACTTTTCTTTTGGGAAAGACATATACCTGCAGTGTATGGGAAGAGCCATGGGTGGCAAGATGTCACCTCAGTATGCTAATCTTTTCATGGCTAAACTAGAGGAGGAATTCTTATCAACTTGCACAATGAAACCTCTCACATACTTCTATTAAATTGATGATTTGATACTAATCTGGACGGGCTCTGAAGATGAGCTGCTGACTTTCATTAAAAACTTCAACAAACTTCAGCCAACCATTAGACTCACTCTTAACTATTCGCGATCTCAGACACATTTCCTGGACATGACCACATACAATAAAAACAATACTATACAAACATCAGTCTATCATAAACCTGGAACAGCTTTCACCTAGGACACATAAAGAAGTCCATCACTTACAGCCAAGCTCTGAGATACATTTGGATGTGTTCAGACAGTGAAGACAGAAAACAACACCTGCTATCACTTAGAAATACATTCCTACAACAAGGATACCATCCAATAGTTATAGATGAACAGATTCACAGAGCCACAAGGATCTTAAGGAGTAGCCTCCTGGATTACAAACAGAAGGAGTTTAACAGCAGGGTGCCCCTAGTGGTCACTTACAATCCCCACAAGAGCATCTTGGGGAAAATTGCTGCTGACCTTCAACCCATATTTCAGAAAGACAATAGACTGAAGGAAATATTCCCAGATTTACCTCTCCTTTCATACAAACTGCCTCCAAATTTAAGAAATTTTCTCGATAGATCACCATCCCATCAGAGACTGGCACCTTCCCTTGCAAAAACAAAAAATGCAAAACCTGCACCCATGTCCTACCAACAAACACAGTCCACATACCCAACACACAACGGGACAAAAAAAATCACTGACACATTCTCATGTACATCCTCCAATGTGGTGTACATGATACAGTGTACAAGGTGCCCTGAGGGAATTTATATAAGAGAGA
Organism: Mixophyes fleayi; assembly: GCF_038048845.1. Classification (NCBI taxonomy): domain Eukaryota; kingdom Metazoa; phylum Chordata; class Amphibia; order Anura; family Limnodynastidae; genus Mixophyes; species Mixophyes fleayi. The sequence continues at coordinate 259,236,782 of NC_134406.1, read as the reverse complement.
CCAAGCAGAAACTACAATCCAGAATGAATCTACACAGACATACAATAATGAAGACTCTGGACATTCCCGTGGGTAAACACTTCTCTGGCCCAGGACACAGTATGACAGATTTAAAAGTCCCAATACTGAAAGATCTTTTTAAAAATGACAGGGAGAGAAAAATCTGGGAATTTAAGCTGATAAGAACATTCCACTCATTGACACAAGGGCTCAATCTAACACCTGGATTTGTGACCCACTACTTGGACACACTTCACGCCCCATAGCAGAGTGACTCCAGATCTCTGAACTTTAGGACTTTACGCTTTCATCCCTAACCAAAACCTCAGTTTTATTACTTTAGCTTATCTAATGATAATCCCCCCCCCACCCTGTACATATTTCTTGATGTAACAGCTCTTAAATGTTGTATCTGTTTCTTAGTCTTTCATTTGTAAAGTAGCCTGATGAAGGGGCCTCTGTGCTTAGTTTAAGCCAGTGGCCAATTCTAATCAATGCAAATTGTTTGACAGATTTATTAAAAATAAATAAAGCACACATGTTTAGCTAAACATTTATACAAAAAAAATGGTACTATAACTGGACAAAAAATATTTAACTTATCACAACCACTGAGTTTTTAAATGCCACTTTTGTAGTGCAGATACTTGTGCACCAATTTCATTAATTACACTTTTTCCAGCAGCTCTTTCAAAATATTTTTTTACCATTAAGGAAGCCATTTTCCTGTTAGCCTAAAGTCTACAGTCATACATTAGCTTTTTATGCTGCTCCTTTACTGAGATTACTGCTTGGTATACCGTAATTTACCGTAACTAACTTTCCCTATCTGATAAGCTTCGAGCCTTGACACGAATGATGTTTAAGTAAATTATGTTGCACACACTACTGAACTTTTGTCCATTTCCAAGAAATCTACAAACTTCTACTTACTTGGCCTATTTAGTTTATTTTACCATTTTTTCCTTTAATTAATTTTGAAGTGATTTTATTTTTATTGTGTTGTTAAAATCAAAGTACATTGAATGTAATATAATGCTCGTTTCCCTTCCCAAAAAGGCAAACAGAGCCTGCATGAAATGATAGAACTCCACTTTAATGTCCAGCCATGCGGTTTCTTCTTGGAAAAATAATGATTTAAAGATGAAATTCCTCATTTAGTTCCCCCATCTATTTTGCAGGCCTAATTGGAGACTCTTTACAAGTGAATAGCTTAATTTTTAAGTCTGATATTGTACGCCACAAAGTGCTTTACATACATGTGTTTTCAGTCTCTAACCTTGTCTGAATGAAAATCCATACATAAACATACACCTAACGAATGAAACGTGTCTACTGGGATTTCTTTGATCCTCTATGAAATCAAATACGCAACAGATTTAAAAGGTTTTATTGAAGAACAAATATTTGTGCCAATACAGCTTGGCATGGAAAACAAACTAAGACTGGGCAATGGTCTTTGATAAATGAATCTCTTTCCTTTAACTACTTATTGACCGGAGGGTTTTTGCCCAATCATGACTGGATTGAATTTCCCTTTTTGGGGTGCGTCCATTTAAATTGGAATCATTTTTGCATTTCTTAGTCTGCCAAATGAGTTTTACATTGTTTTAGCTGATAAGGATTTCGTTTGGGATCCTATTAGAACAAATATATTTTTGACTTATGAGCTTTATATTAGTAAACTTGGCAAAACAGGGAAAAAAATGTTTTTTTTTAAAATAATAATAATTATAATTTCAACCTCAGAAACATAGTTTTTCTGAGTACAGAAATACCAAGTTGTGTACTTTATTCAAGGTCTGACATTGAATAGAACCCAAAAGCGAAATTGCCTATCTTAGCTGTAAAATGTATTTTAAGAGTTCCTCTTTGGAAAAGTGTTAAAAGAGCATATTTTGAGGGCTTGAGGGTCATATTCGTTATGCATGACATTTAAGCAATAGCGTACAACTGTGTAACATCATTGCAAATTGCAGAACAGGTTGATGCTGTGTTTATGGTCTTTGGAAAGATATTGATGTAGCAGGGACATAGAAATATCTTTTTTTTTACTTTAGTTAAGACTATAATTTTTTTTATCATATTTAACTTGTTTGAAATCGTTTCATGTAATATTTGTATGTACTGGGTTAGGCACATAGGTGCTAAAGGGACTTAATCTATGTCTTACCTTACGCTTATTATTATTAGTTTGAATCTAATGGTGATCTAATGCTAATTGGCAGACCATCTAGCATTAGGTCACTATTTATAGATTATAGATGTTAATTGGGAAGAAACCCCCCTTGTATTGGAATCACCACCTCTTGATGCCGACCACCAGGAGGCTATATTGTATTCCTTAAAAAAACAAAAACAGGAGGTCCCTAACATGCTGCGGCAGAACCCCGATCCCATTCCTCTGCATTATGATGGTAAATGGAGGTGTGCAGACTGAAGAGCAGCAACACCATCGACACGAATCAGGACTGCTTGTCAGAGTAACATGAAAACAGCACTGTCTGCCGAGTCGTCTGGTAGTACAAGCAACTCAGTTCCTTGCCTGAGCTGCAACCTTTTTCCTTCCAATTGGGAAAACACTGGATTTAGTTAGAAAAAAAAGTTATATGAAATGCTAGACTAGGTTACATTGGTCCAGATGGAACTACAGTGAGGTCCGAACTTTGTACCCATTAATGGCCACATGCTTATTGAAATAGCGTTTGCACTGGGCAAAGCCAAAAATTTGTCCTGTATATGTAGTTCTCCCCCTTTGGTCATCCCTTGTGTCCCTCTGACCCCCTCCTTGAATATTAAGCATACCTCTCTCCCCTTTACGTGTTTCTGTCCCTTTCGTTCTTCCTCTGTGTATATAAATCTCCTTTTGTCCTTACATCCCTTCTGTGCCAGCGGTACACAAATGAAAAGGGCTCCAGTTGCCCTGAACCCGCCTGCTCTCAAGTCACCCACTCTTGATATCAGCCACTGCGCAGGCCAGATTAAATTTGTTAAACAAATATTTCAAAACCTTCACTCATTAAAAAAATATTTATTCAAAGAAATAAGCATCTTTTTAATGGTCTAAACCTGATACTGCCATTCTGGAATTGTGACAACATAACAAGTATTGCTGCGATAGTAGTACCCGCCATGCTTGTTAAATAGACTTCGCCATGAAAGCATTTGGACATCCCCTGTAGAAATCCTGCATTTGCCCCTGGGCAGCACAGTGGTTGTAGAAAGTCAGCTGGCAGTCATGAAGCAGTAACTCATATTTTTAAAAATATAAATGATCAAATTTGTGAAATGAGAGTAAGCTCTCTCAATGCATCTAAATGCAAGACATTTCAATACTAAAGTTAATCTTTGGTCATAACAAGACTTCTGACTACATATACTATTTACAGACAACTCAAGAAGTACAGAGAAACATGTGTGCCTGCTAAAAATTCAATTTTCAAGCTGGGCTGGATAAAAAATTAGATTTTGTCTGATAATAAACTCTACATATATTAGACAGCTTGGGAAACTGATTTATACAATATGAATAAATATTAAAGTAATCACATTTTCTTATATAATATCGGGATATGTTTTCATGTATTTAAGACATATTTTTCCCCTTAGTAAAACCTTTAGAATGTAAACACAATGAAAACACAATATTAAGTCTGCAGCTTGCACTGCTTTGTTTCATCTATAAACCGATATAACAGGTTAATGGGTCATATTTAAATAAAAAAATTTTTTTTTGCTTAGATAGAATAAAACATTGAAGAACAACAACCAAGTATAAAGCTGTAAGAAAACGTACAAAAGTAAGACTGATGCTGAGTAGTAACTCTCTGGTCATCCACCACCCAATATCAAGTTACATACACATGTTGTTCTCAGTGGGAAGATACCCACCTCCTGAAAAAACAACATCAATAATACAATAACACATGAGCCCGGATAGCTCAGGGGCCAGTTTTGTGAAAATTTGACACATTTTTAATCGACAGATAGATAAATATGAAATAGATAGATAGATAGAAGATTTATAGATCGATAGATAAACAGATATACAGATAGATAGATATGAGATAGATAGATAGATAGATAGATAGATAGAATATTTATAGATAGCTAGATAAATAGATAGATAGAGAGATAGATAGATAGGAGATATATAGATATGAGATACATAGATAGATAGATAGATAGATAGATAGATAGATAGATAAATAGAAGATTTATAGATCGATAGATAAACAGATATACAGATAGATAGATATGAGATAGATAGATAGATAGATATAAGATTTATAGATAGATAGATAGATAGATAGATAGGAGATAGATAGATAGGAGATCTAGAGATAGATAGATAAATAGATAGATAGATAAATAGATAGATAGACAGATAGATATATGATAGATCGATATGAGAGAGATAGAAGATAGATAGATAGAATATTTATAGATAGATAGCTAGATAAATAGATAGATATGAGATAGATAGATAGATAGATAGATATATAGATAGATAGATAGATATGCGATAGATGGATAGATAGATAGATAGATAGATAGATAGATAGGCGATTGATTGATTGATAGATAGATAGATAGATATGAGCCAGATAGGAGCTAGCTAGCTAGCTTAAAAGATAGATAGATAGATAGATAGATAGATAGATAGATAGATAGATAGATAGAGAGATATGAGATAGATGGATAGATAGATAGATAGATAGATAGATAGATAGATAGATAGATAGGCGATTGATTGATAGATAGATAGATAGATAGATATGAGCCAGATAGGAGCTAGCTAGCTAGCTTAAAAGATAGATAGATAGATAGATAGATAGATAGATAGATAGATAGATAGATAGAGAGATATGAGATAGATAGATAGATACATAGATAGAATATTTATAGATAGATAGTTATATAAATAGATAGATATGAGATAGATAGATAGATAGATATGAGATAGATAGATAGATAGGAGATTGATAGATAGATAGATAGATAGATAGATAGATAGATATGAGACAGATAGATAGATAGATATTAGATAGATAGAATGATAGATAGATATGAGACAGATAGGAGCTAGCTAGATAGATAGATAGATAGATAGATAGATAGATAGATAGATAGATAGATAGATAGATAAGACAGACAGACAGACAGACAGACAGATAGATAGATAAATAGATAGATAGATAGATAGATAGATAGGAGATTTATAGATAGATAGATAAATAGATAGACAGATAGATAGATAGATAGATAGATAGATAGATAGAATATTTATAGATAGATAGTTAGATAAATAGTTAGATATGAGATAGATAGATAGATAGATATGAGATAGATAGAAGATAGATAGAATATTTATAGATAGATAGCTAGATAAATAGATAGATATGAGATAGATAGATAGATATATAGATACATAGGTAGATAAATATGCGATAGATGGATAGATAGATAGATAGATAGATAGATAGATAGGAGATTGATTGATAGATAGATAGATAGATAGATATGAGCCAGATAGGAGCTAGCTAGATAGCTTGATAGATAGATAGATAGATAGATAGAATATTTATAGATAGTTAGTTAGATAAATAGATAGATATGAGATAGATAGATAGATAGATAGATAGATAGATAGATAGATAGATAGATAGATATGAGATAGATAGATAGATAGATAGATAGATAGATAGGAGATTGATAGATAGATAGATAGATAGATAGATAGATATGAGATAGATAGAAGATAGATAGAAGATCGATAGAATATTTATAGATAGATAGCTAGATAAATAGATAGATATGAGATAGATAGATAGATATATAGATACATAGGTAGATAAATATGCTATAGATTGATAGATAGATAGATAGATAGATAGATAGATAGATAGATAGATATGAGCCAGATAGGAGCTAGCTAGATAGCTTGATAGATAGATAGATAGATAAAGAGATTTGAGATAGATAGATACATAGATAGATAGATAGAATATTTATAGATAGATAGATAGATATGAGATAGATAGATAGATAGATAGATAGATAGATAGATAGATATATATGAGATAGATAGATAGATAGGAGATTGATAGACAGATAGATAGATAGATAGATATGAGGTAGATAGATAGATAGATAGATAGATAGATAGATAGATAGATAGATAGATATGAGACAGATAGATAGATATGAGATAGATAGATATGAGATAGATAGATAGATAGATAGATAGATATGAGACAGATAGGAGCTAAATAGATAGATAGATAGATAGATAGATAGATAGATAGATAGATAGATAGATAAAACAATCAGGCAGACAGATAGATAGATAGATAGATAGATAGATAGATAGATAGATAGATAGATAGATAGATAGATAGATACCTATGAGATAGATAGATAGATAGATAGATAGATAGATAGATAGATAGATACCTATGAGATAGATAGATAAATAGATAGACAGATAGATAGATATGAGATAGATAGATAGATAGATAGAATATTTATAGATAGATAGTTAGTTAGATAAATAGATAGATATGATATAGATAGATAGATAGATAGATAGATAGATAAATAGATAGATATGAGATAGATAGATAGGAGATTGATAGATAGATAGATAGATATGAGATAGATAGATAGATAGATAGATAGATAGATAGATAGATAAATAGATAGATATGAGACAGATAGATAGATAGATAGATAGATATTAGATAGATAGATAGATAGATATAAGATAGATAGATAGATATGAGAGAGATAGGAGCTAGCTATCTAGCTAGATAGATAGATAGATAGATAGATAGATAGATAGATAGATAGATAGATAAAACAGACAGACAGACAGACAGACAGACAGATAGATAGATAGATAGATAGATAGATAGATAGATAGATAGATAGGAGTTTGATAGATAGATAGATAGATAGATAGATAGATAAGACAGGCAGACAGACAGACAGACAGATAGATAGATAGATAGATAGATAGATAGATAGATAGATAGATAGATAGATACCTATGAGATAGATAGATAGATAGATAGATAGATAGATAGGAGATTTATAGATAGATAGATAAATAGATAGACAGATAGATAGATATGAGATAGATAGATAGATAGATAGATAGATAGATATGAGATAGATAGATAGATAGATAGATAGATAGATAGATAGATAGATAGATAGGAGATAGATAAATGCTGCTTAATTGGACCAAATGATGGCCTGTTTGTGTGGTCCGCAAGTTTTACTAAAAACAAGCAACCTGTGGCTCTACAGCTAAGGGGAAACTACAGATACAGCACGGTGGCGTAGTGGTTAGCACTTCTGCCTTACAGCACTGGGGTCATGAGTTCAATTCCCGACCATGGCTTTATCTGTGAGGAGTTTGTATGTTCTCCCCGTGTTTACGTGGGTTTCCTCCGGGTGCTCCGGTTTCCTCCCACACTCCAAAAACATACTGGTAGGTTAATTGGCTGCTAACAAATTGACCCTAGTCTGTGTGTGTGTCTGTCTGTCTCTGTGTGTGTGTGTGTGTGTGTTAGGGAATTTAGACTGTAAGCCCCAATGGGGCAGGGACTGATGTGAGTGAGTTCTCTGTACAGCGCTGCGGAATTAGTGGCGCTATATAAATAAATGATGATGATGATGATGATGATTATACCAGCTCATGGCTGGCATGATAAGTTGGCACTTGTTGCACAACAGCTGGAGAGTTGAGGTTTCCTTAAGCCTGATTTATGCCACTGCTGGACCTTCTTGCTGGTTAGTTTGGTGATGGTGGTGGTTACATGAGAAATCTTATGGATTATACATGAATCACCACCTCTGATGTTGTTATTCCCACCTACCGGTGACTGAACTTGTGGTCCAGACCAGGGGTGGACCTAGACTTTATTCTTAGGGGGAGCAATTTAGCATAATCATGCCCCTAATTGGCTGGCCCTAGTTTATCCAGCTCCCAACTGTGATTGGTCCCACTCCCTCCTCACTTTGATCGGCGTCTTGGACATAATTAAAGATATGCCTGTGCTGCCAGGGCAGGGCGATTATCCCAATCCCCCCCCCCCCCCCCCTGGATCCGCCACTGGCTCAGGCACTATGATCCAACACACAACACACATAGATAATTATTGCAAACGTTAGTAAATTGTAATTTAATATGGCAAACATTAATAAGGAAATGAGCAGCAGAACCTGTTGGGATTAGTCTCTAGTAAAATAACTGTGTTAAGAGAGTTCCTAAGGAGAGTGAAATCTTGCTGGGAGTAGAGAGGCTACATTTTAGGAAGTGTCAGAGCCCGCAGGCTGAAGCTACACCAGAAGGAAAGTGTAAGGTCCCAAGTCAATGGAAAAGTCACCTGCGGTGAGTTGGAGTGAGTTGAGACTGAGAGTACACCAGAGACAGTGATGGAACCAAATTAGTGATATTACCCCCACAGAGGAGGGGTGGGTTGCGGCTGAGAGTGCACCAGAGACAGTGCAAGAGCCAAGTGAGTGATATTACTCCCACAGAGGAGGGGTGGGTTGCGGCTGAGAGTGCACCAGAGACAGTGCAAGAGCCAAGTGAGTGATATTACCCCCACAGAGGAGGGGTGGGTTGCGGCTGAGAGTGCACCAGAGACAGTGCAAGAGCCAAGTGAGTGTTGTTACCCCCACAAAAGACGGGTGGGTTGCGCTTGAGAATGCACCAGAGACAGTGCCAGAGTCTATTTAATGGGATAACAATAAAGAGATGGTCTGCACCCAACTTAATGTTACTTCTATTGCTATGCATCACTACCCTACAAAACCGGTGTCTAAGCTTAACTGACATTGCTGTAACACCCACATTTGTGGGAGCCCTCTGGTCACATATGTCCACACCTAGGAGCTAGCCAGAGCAGAAGAAGAACAGAGGTTAGGAGGTGCATTAATTGCCCATGCACCCCTAAGCCACACCATGACAGGGGGTAACAAATACAATGCTAAAAACTCATATTGTGACGATTTCAGTTTAGGGTTTATCCAATTCAGGCATTATAATATAGATATTATTTATACATAGTGAACAGTTCCCCAAAACTCCAAGCAAAGCTGCTTGTAGAGGAAGCCCATGATTAATCATGGATAAGTTGCAATTCCTCTGGGCAAACCAAAATTAAATTAGGATGAAATACAGCACTTATCATCAAACTCCTGTCTTTATGTATTTAATTAGCGTAACTAACACCAAAAACAGGTTTGAGGATCTGAAAGATATTAACATTCGGTGCATGGTTTGCTGTAATCACATCAACTGATGAGACGTTCTGGTCTCAGAAGACTAATGGTATTTATTTTTATTTTTTTCTTAAAGCAGACTCATCAGTAATCCATGACTATTTATTTATAATCATTTATTTATAGAGCAACTATTATGCAGCACTGTACAGAGGATGTTTAAACCTTCACATCAGTTCCTGCCCCACTGGAACTTACAGTCAGAATTCCCTCTTACACACATAAACATGGGTTAATTTTTAACCTACCAGTAGATCTTTGGACTGTGGGAAGCACACAACTTTGGGACTCTTGCTTCAGTTTTTCATTAAAGGATTGCTAAATCCAAAATGTAAAAAATGTAGTTTTGGATAGAGTTCGTTAATATATGACAACAGCACAAAGTTATACTTACGCTAGGTGCGTTATTCCCCCACAATTCAGCAGGTCCATGAAAAGGCTCAGTGCTGCTCTTTCATCTCCTCCTATTCAAACATCCAGTGGCTCTGCCAATCACCCTTGTGTTTTACAGGAATTGGAAGTTCATAGGGAGGGGCTTAGAAGAAGACGCAATTGCCTGTCTGAAATAGGGAAACACCAGCAGAAGAGAAGAGCTGCATTAAGTAGACATGCAGGGACCGGCTGGTTTAGGGGTTATTGCTGTGTCTTGGCCCAATACTACATCCAGCGCACAGGAATAGCCATGGGGACCAGATTTGCACAGAGTTACGCTAATTTATTCATTTGCAAATGGGAGTAAGACCATATCTGGTCTCACCCACAACTCGGAGCAAATCTGGTCCTCTGGTGTAGATACATATATGATGTGTATTTTCATTTGGAGAGGCACAGAGGAATCACTATTGGTTTTCACCAATCACCTTGGGCATCTCCCATTCTGCAAGATTCAAGGAATCATCATCATCACCATTTATTTATATAGCGTCACAAATTCTGCAGCGCTGTACAGAGAACTCACATCAGTCCCTGCCCCATTGGGGCTTACAGTCTAAATTCCCTAACATACACACAGACAAACAGACAGACACACTAGGGTCAATTTGTTAGCAGCCAATTAACCTATCAGTATGTTTTTTTTGGATTGTGGGAGGAAACCGGAGCACCCGGTGGAACCCCACGCAAACACGGGGAGAGCATACAAACTTTTCACAGATAAGGCCATGGTCGGGAATTGAACTCATGACCCCAGTGCTGTAAGGCAGAAGTGCTAACCACTACGCCACCATGCTGCCCATCAATTTATAATCCATAAATGTACATGAGCCACATAACTCCTGATGGGTAACACCATACCAATCTTAACAGGATCCTACAAACACACCACAATTATATCACATATCCCAAAAGTGATATCATCATCATCATCATCATCAACATTTATTTATATAGCGCCAGCAAATTCCGTAGCGCAATATGTCATCATTTTTACTCAGATCCAGACAATGCCACCAATTATGTACTCTATTTCAGAGATCTACTACAGTAATACAACAGCTGTGCATTTATGAGCATGCATTGAATATATTAAATTCTTAATGGGGATTCACAGAGGTGTAGACACCCCACCACAAGAAATGTAAACAACCTTTATATTATATTATGTTAGCTATTGCATGTATGATTTATCCTCCCCTCTTTAGGTCAAATATTCCTATATGTATTTGACCATCATTTATTACCAGTTTAAATCATTTTGTTACAATTTATTACATAAGAATGTCTGTCAACCAATCACCTTTGAATAAGAACTCATTCTCAAGATTTTGTTTTATGTTTTATGTTGTTAACATCCATACTGAGTTTTTGACATCAAGACCTGATATAACAACATAACACTGCTATTTGGATTACATTGATCTAAACGGAATATCACCAGAAGGCTTTGATTTAATTGCATTCAATCACCAAGACTGCCATATTGAAACACATGTGTAATCAATCATGGTATAGCACCTCCACCCTATTGAAAGAGACTCTTTGAACATCTGTTTTGTTACACAATCCCTGAGGAAGTCATGCATAGTGATGAAACGCGTTGGTGTTTTCATTTGATTGTCTATTTCACTCCGGCCGCAAATGCGATTCATTTGAACTTCTAACCCCAGACCGGCAGCAACAAAGCTCTGTATACCAAACTCAAGAAGGCAGCATGGATCGCTACATGACCTGGAACCCCAGGATTCTACATCTCACAGGAAGCAACTTCCTTACTCTGTCCCGGAACCGGCCAACAAAGGGGCAACTTTTTGGGAACCTCCCGTTAATCAACAGTCATTATAGGGGGCAAGTTGTTCACTCACAGGGGGATACATCTCTCATAGGATTGCCTTTACCATTATACTTTAAGACTTTGGCCTGAGACTCAGAACTTATCTATACAAGTCTACCAGTACAAAACGGAGCTTATATCTTTCATTACACATTCTGTCTGGACCTACGTTTAACTGAGGTTGTTTATGTTGAGCGGTCACAGGGGCATGCTGGTCTGGGGGGCAGGGGGGCATCTGCCCCCCAGGCTGGTCCCATAGTGGGCTACCTTGGGCTGGGTCACTGGGCCACCTGCATTTTTTCCCTTTAATATAGGCTGCTGAGTCGAGTCTTGCCCCCTTGGCTGATATTTGCCAGCCCTCCCCTGAGTGGTCAATATAGAATACATTGCATTTTTTGAACTTTATTTTTGAAACTGTATACATTGGAACAATACACTCTGTTTACACCAGAGACCTCCTAGTAGGAAATTTCGCACTAGTTAAACTATCTTTTATCACAGAGGAGCAGGATAATACACCTGTCACAACTGTTGTATGTCTTGTCCCTATTTATTACTTTCAGTTTTCTATATATATTTAATTTAAAATAAAAAAATATACGTGCAAGGTAGAATAATCATCATCATCATCATTTATTTATATAGCACCACCAATTTTGCAGCGCTGTACAGAGAATATCTGTCATTCACATGAGTCCTTACCCTATTGAAGCTTACAGTCAAAATTCCCTAACACACACACACACACACACACACACACAGACTAGGGTTCATTTTGTCAGCAGCCAATTAACCTACCAGTATGTTTTTGGAGTACTTAAAAACAAAGAATGCACCAGACCGCACATGATTAAATAGGGAGCAACTGATATGATGGTCAAATGCCAAAATGCCAGCTTACTAGTCAAATCGTTCTGGAAGCTCCAAAACACACAAATCTAATAAGGTGACCCTATTGGGCCATATGTGCTCCTAAGAAGAGATCTGCCGAGTGAGGTCATGAAAGAGGCCAAACAAAGCCACAGTGCCCAAGGAAGCAGAAGCACAAGGGAGTGTTTATTATAGATACTTTTTGTTTAGTAGACACTTTTATTGATCAGTAATATAGTGCAAAACGTCTTCCATTTTCCATGACAATTTGACAACGTGGGTCACTATTCCACAGCAGCATCATGACATCTATCAGTCAGGGTTGATTTGTGCAAAGATGCAAAAAAATTCGGATCACAGTAAAGTATGGTGCATGGTGCCTAAAAATGAAATAAACAAATCCGATAAACATTAATACAAAATTCATTTAAACTTAAGATCTCATTATTTTAACTCTTGTTGAAGTTTAAATTAATTTAGTTCTTTTAGTTATTTTTTTGTAAAGAGACAGAATAATATCATACTTTAAATAAATATTGTATATACACTGTTAAAGGGATTTAGGAGTTGTACAGAGTTAATTAAAGAACAATTAACCATTTTTCTAATTGACTAACTGTGATGGTATTGAAAATCTATTAGTCTGTGCACAGTTGGAACTTATATATAACAGGTCAGATTATGATTAAACATGAAGCTCAGTTTGCACCATGCATCAAAACAATACTTAATTGGTGGGTAGAATTGTTTAAGTGACAAAAGCTTCCAGCATTTCACAAACATTATTTGCTATTTCATTTTTAAAATGAAAGGTCCTGAACTTCTCATCATGGATTTTAATTTTAGAATAAAAGCGGGTTGATTAAACTATGGAGTAGTCCTCAAATGACTTATCTGGCAAGGCAGAACGTGGCATTTTGCAGAAAAATGTACTCATTAAAATGCACATTTAATGTATGCTTAATTAGACAGAGATGCATGTAATGCACACACACAAATTTAATTTGGCTTCAGCATGAGTCTTATTTGCATTTATTCCATTATTTTACAGTAATGCCACTTTTTGGGTGGAAGTTTTTAAATTCCAGCCACTTATTCCACCCTTATCTAAACTTTTGGGGTCTTCATACTCTGCGCTGTTGAAGTCCTTGGAGGAATATGCAGCTTGAAGCTTTGTTTATTTGGGAGTAGGAGGGAAGAGCGTTTTTTGTTTTTTTTTAAACTTGCATTTTTTTTAAATCTATTAAATTTCAATAGCATTATTATTATGTCACCAAAATTTAAATCCAGCACAGTTCTTAGTTACTTTGCACAAGAAAGTACTTGGGATCTCCTGTGCCAAGTGCTTCTCTAGGCACAAGAGCTGGCAATCTCATATGATCAGTATACCATCTCACGCCTCTAACTTGGTTGTAATTACTCCGGTTTTCTCTTTCACACTAGGCACCATTACATTGCTCTAACTTTGGCCACACTCTATGTCACAGAATGGATTTGACTAGCACACTCTCACTCACCTGTCACTTGCAAACTGCAGACTTTGATGGCAAACTACAGTCTTTGATGGACTTGAATATATTTACACTAATGGGCACTGAAGGACTTTGCTACATTCTGCTTGTACAGACATTATTTCATGGTTATATAAGGATTTATCGGTGTGGTTATGGACTGACACACCAGGTTAATGAATGGAGCCAGAAGGGCTGCATGTTACGACAACCAATGCGACATAAACTTATAGAACAGGTAGAAGAGGTCTTCACCTTTAGCAGTCGCCTTTCCCGTAGAGACTGGTTATGCTCACAGGTACTCAGATGCCCCCAGGTCTTAAACTCAAAGTAGTATAAGTTTATACTCACACAGCTGCGTACAGGTACAGGAGATGACACACGGAACAGTGGCGGACCAGCAATCTGTAGACTGGACAGAGCACCGGAGGGGGTGTCAGGTATCAGCATGGTCAGGGACACAGGCAATGGTTCGGAATCCAAGTGCAGGCAAAGGATCAGCATCACAGGCAATGGTTCAGAGTCCGGGTACAGGCAATATGTCACGGTTACAGGCAAAGGTTCAGAATCAGGAAACAGGCAAGGTCAAGGTCACAGACAAAGGCTCAGAATCCAGGAACAGGCAAAGGGTCATACACAGGCAGTCAAATCCAAGGTTCTCACCAACAGAAGCACAGGAGCAGGCTAAAGCATAGGCACATAGAACTATAACTGGCAGGGAGGCTAAGCCCTCCCTGCCTTATAATAGGGATGTGCACCGGCGACTTTTGAGGTCTCATGTTTTGTGTTTTGGATCCGGATTTTCTCGATGTTTTGGGTTCGGATTTGTTTCGCAAAACACCTGCCGAAAGGTTTTGGTTCGGATTTAAGGTTTTGGATTTGGATTTTTTTTGAAAAAAAACTAAAAAGTGTAAAAATCAAGTTTTTGGGCTTATTTTCAATCCTACGCTATTATTAACCTCAATAACATTCAATAACAATAATTTCCACTAATGTAAAGGCTATTCTGAACACCTAACACCTCACAATATTTTTTTTTTTTTAGTACAAAACGTTGCAACGAGGTATCTTTCTGGACTGCGTAGAGGAGTGTTCCCCACAATATAATTAAAAACCCATCAACTGGTCTGAATTACACCCAAAAATAGTATCTGGACTGCGTAAAGGACTGGCCACTGGCCACCACAATATATTATATAGAAAACCTTCAACATGTCTGCATTACAACCAAAAATAGTATCTGGACTGCGTAGAGTAGTGGGTACTGGGCACCACAATAAAAAATATATAGAAAACCTTCACCAGGTCTGAATTACACCCAAAAAAAAGTATCTGAACTGCGTAGAGGACTGGCCACTGGCCACCACAATATAATATATAGAAAACCTTCAACAGGTCTGAATTACACCCAAAAATAGTATCTAGACTGCGTAGAGTAGTGGGCACTGGGCACCACAATAAAAAATATATAGAAAACCTTCAACAGGTCTGAATTACACCCAAAAATAGTATCTGGACTGCGTAGAGGACTGGCTACTGGCCACCACAATATAATATATAGAAAACCTTCAACAGGTCTGAATTACACCCAAAAATTGTATCTGGACTGCGTAGAGTAGTGGGCACTGGGCACCACAATAAAAAATATATAGAAAACCTTCAACAGGTCTGCATTACACCCAAAAATAGTATCTGGACTGCGTAGAGGACTGGCCACTGGCCACCACAATATAATATATAGAAAACCTTCAACAGGTCTGAATTACACCCAAAAAAAGTATCTGGACTGCGTAGAGTAGTGGGCACTGGGCACCACAATAAAAAATATATAGAAAACCTTCAACAGGTCTGCATTACACCTAAAAATAGTATCTGGACTGCGTAGAGGACTGGCCACTGGCCACCACAATATAATATATAGAAAACCTTCAACAGGTCTGAATTACACACAAAAATAGTATCTGGACTGCGTAGAGTAGTGGGCACTGGGCACCACAATAAAAAATATATAGAAAACCTTCAACAGGTCTGCATTACACCCAAAAATAGTATCTGGACTGCGTAGAGGACTGGCCACTGGCCACCACAATATAATATATAGAAAACCTTCAACAGGTCTGAATTACACCCAAAAAAAGTATATGGACTGCGTAGAGTAGTGGGCACTGGGCACCACAATAAAAAATATATAGAAAACCTTCAACAGGTCTGCATTACACCCAAAAATAGTATCTGGACTGCGTAGAGGACTGGCCACTGGCCACCACAATATAATATATAGAAAACCTTGAACAGGTCTGAATTACACCCAAAAATAGTATCTGGACTGCGTAGAGCAGTGGGCACTGGGCACCACAATAAAAAATATATAGAAAACCTTCAACAGGTCTGCATTACACCCAAAAATAGTATCTGGACTGCATAGAGGACTGGTCACTGGCCACCACAATATAATATATAGAATCCTTCAACAGGTCTGAATTACACCCAAAAATAGTATCTGGACTGCATACAGTAGTGGGCACTGGGCACCACAATAAAAAATATATAGAAAACCTTCAACAGGTCTTAATTACACCCAAAAATAGTATCTGGACTGCGTAAAGGACTGGCCACTGGCCACCACAATATAATATATAGAAAACCTTCAACAGGTCTGCATTACACCCAAAAATTGTATCTGGACTGCGTAGAGGACTGGCCACTGGCCTCCACAATATAATACATAGAAAACCTTCAACAGGTCTAAATTACACCCAAAAATAGTATCTGGACTGCGTAGAGTAGTGGGCAATGGGCACCACAATAAAAAATATATAGAAAACCTTCAACAGGTCTGCATTACACCCAAAAATAGTATCTGGACTGCGTAGAGGACTGGCCACTGGCCACCACAATATAATATATAGAAAACCTTCAACAGGTCTGAATTACACCCATAAATAGTATCTGGACTGCGTAGAGTAGTGGGTACTGGGCACCACAATAAAAAATATATAGAAAACCTTCAACAGGTCTGCATTACACCCAAAAATAGTATCTGGACTGCGTAGAGGACTGGCCAGTGGCCACCACAATATAATATATAGAAAACCTTCAACAGGTCTGAATTACACCCAAAAATAGTATTTGGACTGCGTAGAGTAGTGGGCACTGGGCACCACAATAAAAAATATATAGAAAACCTTCAACAGGTCTGCATTACACCCAAAAATAGTATCTGGACTGCGTAGAGGACTGGCCACTGGCCACCACAATATAATATATATAAAACCTTCAACAGGTCTGAATTACACTCAAAAATAGTATCTGGACTGCGTAGAGTAGTGGGCACTGGGCACCACAATAAAAAATATATAGAAAACCTTCAACAGGTCTGCATTACACCCAAAAATAGTATCTGGACTGCGTAAAGGACTGGCCACTGGCCACCACAATATAATATATATAAAACCTTCAACAGGTCTGAATTACACCCAAAAATAGTATCTGGACTGCGTAGAGTAGTGGGCACTGGGCACCACAATAAAAAATATATATAAAAACCTTCAACAGGTCTGCATTACACCCAAAAATAGTATCTGGACTGCATAGAGGACTGGCCACTGGCCACCACAATATAATATATAGAAAACCTTCAACAGGTCTGAATTACACCCAAAAATAGTATCTGGACTGCGTAGATTAGTGGGCACTGGGCACCACAATAAAAAATATATAGAAAACCTTCAACAGGTCTGCATTACACCCAAAAATAGTATCAGGACTGCATAGAGGACTGGCCACTAGCCACCACAATATAATATATAGAAAACCTTCAACAGGTCTGAATTACACCCAAAAATAGTATCTGGACTGCGTAGAGTAGTGGGCACTGGGCACCACAATAAAAAAATATATAGAAAACATTCAACAGGTCTGAATTACACCCAAAAATAGTATCTGGACTGCGTAGAGGACTGGCCACTGGCCATCACAATAAAAAATATATAGAAAACATTCAACAGGTCTGCATTACACCCAAAAATAGTATCTGGACTGCGTAGAGGACTGGCCACTGGCCACCACAATATAATATATAGAAAACATTCAACAGGTCTAAATTACACCCAAAAATAGTATCTGGACTGCGTAGAGTAGTGGGCACTGGGCACCACAATAAAAAATATATAGAAAACCTTCAACAGGTCTGCATTACACCCAAAAATAGTATCTGGACTGCGTAGAGGACTGGCCACTGGCCACCACAATATAATATATAGAAAACCTTCAACAGGTCTGAATTACACCCAAAAATAAAATCTGGACTGTGTAGAGTAGTGGGCACTGAGCACCACAATAAAAAATATATAGAAAACCTTCAACAGGTCTGAATTACACCCAAAAATAGTATATGGACTGCACAGAGGACTGGCCACTGGCCACCACAATATAATATATAGAATACCTTCAACAGGTCTGAATTACACCCAAAATTTGTATCTGTACTGCGTAGAGGAGTGGGCACTGGGCACCACAATAAAAAATATATAGAAAACCTTCAACAGGTCTGAATTACACCCAAAAATAGTATCTGGACTGCGTATAGGACTGGCCACCACAATATAATATATAGAAAACCTTCAACAGGTCTGAATTACACCCAAAAATAGTATCTGGACTGCGTAGAGTAGTGGGCACTGGGCACCACAATAAAAAATATATAGAAACCCTTCAACAGGTCTGCATTACACCCAAAAATAGTATCTGGACTAAGTAGAGGACTGGCCACTTGCCTCCACAATATAATATATAGAAAACCTTGAACAGGTCTGAATTACACCCAAAAATAGTATCTGGACTGCATAGAGTAGTGGGCACTGGGCACCACAATAAAAAATATATAGAAAACCTTCAACAGGTCTGCATTACACCCAAAAATAGTATCTGGACTGCGTAGAGGACTGGCCACTGGCCACCACAATATAATATATAGAAAACCTTCAACATGTCTGCATTTCACCCAAAAATAGTATCTGGACTGCGTAGAGTAGTGGGCACTGGGCACCACAATAAAAAATATATAGAAAACCTTCAACAGGTCTGAATTACACCCAAAAATAGTATCTGGACTGCGTAGAGGACTGGCCACTGGCCACCACAATATAATATATAGAAAACCTTCAACAGGTCTGAATTACACCCAAAAATAGTATCTGGACTGCGTAGAGTAGTGGGCACTGGGCACCACAATAAAAAATATATAGAAAACCTTCAACAGGTCTGCATTACACCCAAAAATAGTATCTGGACTGCGTAGAGGACTGGCCACTGGCCACCACAATATAATATATAGAAAACCTTCAACAGGTCTGAATTACACCCAAAAATAGTATCTGGACTGCGTAGAGTAGTGGGCACTGGGCACCACAATAAAAAATATATAGAAAACCTTCAACAGGTCTGAATTACACCCAAAAATAGTATCTGGACTGCATAGAGTAGTGGGCACTGGGCACCACAATAAAAAATATATAGAAAACCTTCAACAGGTCTGAATTACACCCAAAAATAGTATCTGGACTGCGTATAGGACTGGCCACCACAATATAATATATAGAAAACCTTCAACAGGTCTGAATTACACCCAAAAATAGTATCTGGACTGCGTAGAGTAGTGGGCATTGGGCACCACAATAAAAAATATATAGAAACCCTTCAACAGGTCTGCATTACACCCAAAAATAGTATCTGGACTGAGTAGAGGACTGGCCACTTGCCTCCACAATATAATATATAGAAAACCTTGAACAGGTCTGAATTACACCCAAAAATAGTATCTGGACTGCATAGAGTAGTGGGCACTGGGCACCACAATAAAAAATATATAGAAAACCTTCAACAGGTCTGCATTACACCCAAAAATAGTATCTGGACTGCGTAGAGGACTGGCCACTGGCCACCACAATATAATATATAGAAAACCTTCAACATGTCTGCATTTCACCCAAAAATAGTATCTGGACTGCGTAGAGTAGTGGGCACTGGGCACCACAATAAAAAATATATAGAAAACCTTCAACAGGTCTGAATTACACCCAAAAATAGTATCTGGACTGCGTAGAGGACTGGCCACTGGCCACCACAATAAAAAATATATAGAAAACCTTCAACAGGTCTGAATTACACCCAAAAATAGTATCTGGACTGCGTAGAGTAGTGGGCACTGGGCACCACAATAAAAAATATATAGAAAACCTTCAACAGGTCTGCATTACACCCAAAAATAGTATCTGGACTGCGTAGAGGACTGGCCACTGGCCACCACAACATAATATATAGAAAACCTTCAACAGGTCTGAATTACACCCAAAAATAGTATCTGGACTGCGTAGAGTAGTGGGCACTGGGCACCACAATAAAAAATATATAGAAAACCTTCAACAGGTCTGAATTACACCCAAAAATAGTATCTGGACTGCATAGAGTAGTGGGCACTGGGCACCACAATAAAAAATATATAGAAAACCTTCAACAGGTCTGCATTACACCCAAAAATAGTATCTGGACTGCATAGAGGACTGGCCACTGGCCACCACAATATAATATATAGAAAACCATCAACAGGTCTGAATTACACCCAAAAATATTATCTGGACTGCCCTAGATTAGTGGGCACTGGGCGACTACAATAAAAAATATATAGAAAAACTTCAACAGGTCTGAATTACACCCAAAAATAGTATCTGGACTGCGTAGAGGACTGGCCACTGGCCACCACAATATAATATATAGAAAACCTTCAACAGGTCTGCATTACACCCAAAAATAGTATCTGGACTGCCTAGAGGACTGGCCAGTGGCCACCACAATATAATATATAGAAAACCTTTAACAGGTCTGAATTACACCCAAAAATAGTATCTGGACTGCGTAGAGTAGTGGGCACTGGGCACCACAATAAAAAATATATAGAAAACCTTCAACATGTCTGCATTACACCCAAAAATAGTATCTGGACTGCGTAGAGGACTGGCCACTGGCCACCACAATATAATATATAGAAAACCTTCAACAGGTCTGAATTACACCCAAAAATAGTATCTGGACTGCGTAGAGTAGTGGACACTGGGCACCACAATAAAAAATATATAGAAAACCTTCAACAGGTCTGCATTATACCCAAAAATAGTATCTGGACTGCGTAGAGGACTGGCCACTGGCCACCACAATATAATATATAGAAAACCTTCAACAGGTCTGAATTACACCCAAAAATAGTATCTGGACTGCGTAGAGGACTGGCCACTGGCCACCACAATAAAATATATAAAAAACCTTCAACAGGTCTGCATTACACTGCACATACGGCTGCTCCTCCATCCTCTCCATCATATACATGTTGGAGTTTCAGCGTGTGAAAACCTCTTGTTTTTTATAATGTCAGTGCATTTTGAATATTTTTCAATTTGCCCCACAACACTGAATGTACTTTATCTATGATACGCATCTATCTTTCTTGACTGCGTAGTGTGGTGGCCCCGGTACACAATTTGGTACCGAGGCCACAATATAATTTAAAAACCCTCCACGGGTCAGAATTCCACCAAAAAAGGGTATGGACTGCGTAGTGTGGTGTGCGCGGAACACAATTTTTTACAGCGCCAACAATATAATTAAAAAATTGGGCATCAACTGTCACCGTTGTTTAATATCTGATACACCAAAATATGGACTGCACAGTGGAGTGGCCCCGGTAGTAAATTTGGTGCCGGGGCCACAATACCTTCTCCAACTTCCAAGTGTAGTGTTTATAAAGACAGATAGCGTCGAGGTGTTAATAGTTGACTTTGTCAACCCTAAAATTGTCCCTGTTGCAAATATTCGTGCAATGGAGAGTAACTTTTTCATTGAAAGACTCAAGCTTTCAAGTGTAGTGTTTATAAAATATAAACAACAATACAGTAGTTTTAGAGCACATCAATACCTCTTGTTTTAAATTATGACAGGGCATTTTAATTTTGGTTTAATTTCTTGAATTTGTTTAAATTTGGTTTTACTTTTTGAACATGGCAAACAACTGTTGATTGGTCATATAATGCAAAAAAAAAAAGTTCCAAGATGGAATTTTCCTTGGGCCCTCACATCCACCCTTATGTTGTTGAAATAGGACATGCACACTTTAACAAACCAATCATTTCAGCGACAGGGCCTACCAAACAACTTTGGCTGAAATGATTGGTTTGTTTGGGCCCCCACACCAATAAAACAATTAATCTCTCCCTGTACAAACTAAACAAGCTCTACTGAGGAAAGATGTCGTCCTCATCCTCAACCTCTGATTCCTCTCCCCCTACAGTGTGTACTTCCTCCTCCTCACACATTATCAATTCGTCCCCGCTGGACTCCACAACCACAGGTCCCTCTGTACTGTCTGGAGGGCAGTGCTGTACTTCATTGAGGAATTGATTATTCATTTTTATAAACATCATTTTTTCAACGTTGTGAGGAAGCAACCTCCTTCGCCGCTCACTAACCAGGTTCCCAGCTGCACTAAAAACTCTTTCCGAGTACACACTGGAGGGGGGACAACTCAGTTAAAAAATAGAGCCAGTTTGTACAGGGGCTTCCAAACTGCCTTTTGGAGTTCTACCACGTCACTACCTCTAGTTAATTTAGATTGCAAGGCTTGTAAATATAAATACTTTGAAGATAAAAATAGCAGGCTGCACAGACTGTGGAGCTAGAAAGTGTAATTAAATGGACCACGTTACTTTGGTGGCTATCTATGCCCCCCCTCCCCCCCCCCCCCCGCCCTACACTTGTAGTTGAATATAAATAAAGCAGCCTGCATAGACTGTAGAACTAGAAATCAAATATACAAAGAAATGGACAAAGTCAGTTTGGTATCTGTCTGCATCAGATCCCCTCTCCACTAGGATTAAAACAGAAAACTATTCAGCCGTTATATAATCTAGAATATAAATAGAAATTGAGAAAGGCAATTTGGTATCTGTCTGCATCATAATCATCAATATCCTCCTCCCGGTGTACAACATTCACACCTTCATTAGCCAAATCTGTAACTGGACTGTGGGTGATCCTTCCAGCATATGCAGAGGGCGTGCTGCAAATGCTGGATGGAGTCACCTCTTCCCGTACAGTGATGGGAAGGTCAGGGTTCACAACCAACAACACCCTTGGACTCGCCTTGGGGATTTGTGATGTCATCTGTTTAGAAGGCAGAGTTCTTTGCTGTTTTGTTGTTGTTGCTGACAGCATAACTCTCTTAAATTTTTTGTAGGGGGGGAGGAGGAGGGCTTAGATCCTTGGGTGAAGCTGGACCACTAGTCATGAACACGGGCCAGGGCCTAAGCCGCTCCTTGTCACTACGTGTCCTCAGCTGATTTTAAGTTTCTCTTTTTGCTATTTTTTGAGAACTTGGGCTTTTTGTATTTTACATGCCCTGTACTAGGAGATTGGGCATCGGGCTTGCCAGACGACGTTGATGGCATTTCATAGTCTATGTCATGACTAGTGGCAGCAGCTTCAGCATTAGGAGGAAATGGGTCTTGATCTTTCCCTACTTTATCCTCCAAATTTTGGTTTTCCATCATATGTAGCACAAGAGAGCGTACCCCTAAGCCACACACACTCGGCAAAGCCTTTAAAAATTATATGCGGCACAGGAGAGTAGCACTGGACTTATACTGCTGAATCAGTGAACTTTGTAATAGCAGTACCACTGGACTTATACTGCTGAATCAGTGAACTTTGTAATAGCAGTACCACTGGACTTATACTGCTGAATCAGTGAACTTGGTAATATTGCAGTACCAATGGACTTATACTGCTGCATTTTTTTGTATTTTTTTTTATAACTTTTTTTAAATTTTTTAAACACTTGGGAATAATGGGGAAATAACTATGCCCTTAGAAGCACAGAGCACAGGACACAGCACCACTGGACTGAACAGGACACAGCACAGGACCCAGCAGCACCACTGAACTCAAATTTGACAGAGCACAGCACACAACACCACTGGACTGATACTGCAGAATGTGTGAACTTTGTAATATTGCAGTACCACTGGACTTTTACTGCTGAATGTGTGAACTTGGTAATATTGCAGTACCAATGGACTTATACTGCTGGATTGTTTTAGCAAATTTGGTTATAATTATTATTATTTTTATTTATTTTTTATAACTTTTTTTAAATTTTTTTAAAAACTTGGGAATAATGGGGAAATAACTATGCCCTTAGAAGCACATAGCACAGGACACAGCACCACTGGACTGAACAGGACACAGCACAGGACCCAGCAGCACTACTGAACTGAACAGGACACAGCACAGGACCCAGCAGCACCACTGAACTCAGAAGGACAGAGCACAGGACACAGCACCACTGGACTGAGCACAGCACAGCACAGCACAGAACTGAACTGAACTGAACAGCACGAGATATAGCAGGACAGAGAACCACCTAACACACCCTCCCTCTACCCTGATCAATGCCTGAGTGAAGATGGCGGCGACTAGCGGGGAATTTATAGGATCCGAGTATCGCGAGATCCGACAACGGGATTATGAGTCAGAGCCTCAGTTTCAGATTTGAATTTGGCGCCAATACCCAGATCTGTCTCAGATCCGACTCGGATCGGCAACGTTCGGGTGGGCTCGGATTTCATAAATCCGAGTGCGCTCATCTCTACCTTATAGACAGACACTGGGCAATGGGGGAAAGAATGTAATCAGCCTTAGAGGCTGTCGTAATACATTTCACATGGTACTTAGCACGCGCGCCCGGCTGCACCTAATGCCGGGACGCGGCGCAATCAAACTGCAGCGTCCCGACCGTTGTCTAGGCAACGGCCAGGTCGAGACCCGAAAGTGACGTCCCAGTCGTCATAGCGACGGCCGGGTCGCAGGTGAGAGTCGCGGCGGCTGGGTACCGCCGCAGCTCGTAACACTGCGTGTGTCTTTTTTGGATTATAAAAGTCTGACATACTGTTTCCTGGCCATCTAATCCCTCCCAGTCTATAAAAAAGAATCTGGAGCCACTTTATTGTCACAAAAAGCATAGAAGGAGTTAAATTGGAGAGTTGCTCTTAATCAACTGGGATTAACATCTGCATTAACCATTGTTCAACATGGGGCTGACCATTCTCTTCATCCTAAAACATCTCCCAACCACTCTCAATTCAGTCCACTTCAGAATAACCTTGCAGTGTGGGATTCTCCTAAAAGTGCCCTGCAAGGGAAAATCTGGGTGTTCTTTTATTATCTGAGCATGGTTTTGGAGATTTTTCTCCTATCAGCTCCATTGTGAGTCCAGATTGCAAGATACATCTTTGACTGGACATCCTGGATCTGTGAAAATCTGCTTCAACAGGAATTTCTCATGAGTCTGCCCATGAACAGGTGTAGGGTGATGGTAGCTCGAAGGCTTGTGGCTAAATGCCAGGACCAGCATGTTGCAAGGTTGAATCTGCAGTTTGGCCAAAAGATGGTGTTCAAGTCTACGTTACTTACAACTTTTCTGGGAGCTTGCCATACATGTTAACAACATTTACAGTTTGTCCGGGGGGATTCATAGCTGCTGCTTGGCTGGGAGTTAGACATCAGAAAGAACCGGCAAACCTGAGTGCCTCATTACTCAAGTAACTATCTCAGGACCACTAACTTTGGCTACAGCTTACCCAGAGGCCAATTTATAAGAATACTGCAAAAATGCTCTAACATTGCAGATATTGAGATCCAGACGAAGAACCTTAGCAATACATTAATTGAGAAGGATTACAACCCACAAATGGTTGAAGAAGCCATTAGAGCAGCCAGGGAAGTAGATAGGGAAGATCTCTTACAAACCAAAGAGAAACTTAAGGATGTACAGGAAGAAGAAAGAGTCCGGTTTATCACACACTATAGTACCCACTCTAATAAAATTAGGGTTATTGTGTCAAAATACTGACCCATTGTAAAGAAGGATAAGAAATAAAAAGGAATTATTCCTGAAAAGACAAAAATTACATTCAGGAGATCAGGAAATTTAAAAAATAGCTTAGTACAGAGTGCCATACCGATTGCAATGCATACCCCAAGCAACACATGGCTTAAGAATAAGGGGGCTTCTATTTTTGTAATAAGTGATCTACCTGTATGAATACTGGAATCCACACCACCAAACTTGTCAAAGAATTCACATTCAGTCATAACAGTAGGATCTGGAAAATCAAAGAAAAAATCACCTGTGAGACTACAGGGTTGGTGTACCTTCTACAATGTCCATGTAAAAAACAATATATAGGGTGAAAAAAGAGGAACCTAAAAATTAGACTGGCCGAACATTCTAGAAACCTCAGACAAGTTTCAGAGCAAACACCCACATCCACAATGCTCAATTCTCTGCCAGGTCAAGTCAGCATTAGCCTGCACAGTGGTGTCTTCTGAGCTCACTCACTTGCTCTCTGCAGTTTTTCCTGACATGCTGAACTACAGCACCCTCCTCTTGGAAAATCACACTCACATAGCAGACAGTTACTCATTCCAAGTCACTGTCAGGAGGGCAGCCACTCAGACCCAATCAGACTCTTATAATGGTCTCAAAGGGGTGGCTTGAGCTCTATAGGCTCAAGATTTCCTGGTTCACCAATTAAAACAATTTTAGGAATCCTCATTTAAACACACTGGTCCAAGGATGTACTTCAAACATCCCCAGGGTGTCACACACACTCACACATCACAAGAGTGTTACTATCACCATCTAGCTGAGAGGAAAACTATAAATATAAAAACTGAAAGCACAAAATATTTGGACATTAATTCCAACAACAAAGGTATATTAGGGGCAGTGACGTTTAGCTCTTTTGCTGCAATGCAGAAAAATGGCGAATTGTAGAATTGCGAGCCAATACAGGCCAGAATGCAGACCCAGATGTGCCTTTAAGCTTCGTATTGTATCTGGTGCAAATACACACTGATCATGATGACAATTATCAGTAAGCTAATCACTTCTGATTGGCTGATTGCGACTTCCCTTTTGAAGCTGCTGGGTGCTATCTTCATATGAAGCCTGATAGCATATACATTTTTCTATATTAAACAAAAATGTTTACAAAGTTTAATTACGCTTACAAGTTGACTCTGTGTACAGACATGTGAGTGCAAATATGCCCGCTGTAAACTTTGTGCATACACTACAGACACAGAGCTAGATGCATTTGACTTAGCAAATTGACTGAAATGCGCTACTCTGCATCAGGCTCATAATCACTTAGTGCAGTGAGTACTGTTAATCACTTTATTGTTAACAGGGATGCCAGGGGTAGGACAGACTGAGGAGGATGTTGATCAGGGAAGCTACCAAGAACCCAATGTCAACTTTGAAGGACTTAAAAGTCTTTATGGCAGAGATTGGCAAGTCTGTGCAAGGGACAACTGTAGTATCTCACATGCTTTACACAAAGCTGCACTGTACGGCAGGATTGCAAGAAAGAAACTTTTTCTGATAAAATTCACACTCAGTCTTGTTTGCTCTTTGCAAAAAAAAAAAATACTTGGAAGATTCTGATGCCATGTGGCAAAAGGTTGTATGGTCAGATGAGACCAACTTAGAACTTTTTGGACTGAACACCAAGCACTATGTTTAGCACAAATCAAACACAGCACACAACCACACCACCAAAGCACACCATACCTACTGTGAAGCATGTTGGTGGCGACATTATGTTGTGGGGTGTTTCTCTTCAGCAGGGACTGGGCGATTGGTAAGGACTGAAGGGATGATGGCAGCACGGTGGCTAAATGGTTAGCACTTCTGCCTTACAGTACTGGGGTCATGAGTTCAATTCCCGATCATGGCCTTATCTGTGTGGAGTTTGTATGTTCTCCCCGTGTTTGCGTGGGTTTTCTCTGGGTGCTCCGGTTTCCTCCCACATTCCAAAAACATATTAGTAGGTTAATTGGCTGCTAACAAATTGACCCTAGTGTGTGTGTGTGTGTGTGTGTGTGTGTGTGTGTGTCTGTCTGTCTGTGTCTGTGTGTGTTAGGGAACTTAGACTGTAAGCTCCAATGGGGCAGGAACTTATGTGAGTGAGTTCTCTGTACAGCGCTGCAGAATTAGTAGGGCTATATAAATAGCTGATGATGATGATGATGATGGTCAAGTACACCCAATTTCTTGAGGAACACTGCAACATCTGCTAGACAACTGAAGATAGACAGTTGGTTTACCTTCCAGTAAGAAAATGACCAACATACCGGCAACATGATCGGCTAATTTTATGTCAGTGCTAAACCTGCAAATGTGTATACTGAAACCCTAATTAGTAGCACTATTTTCTAAGTGCTACTAAATGTAAATGCCTTTGATATTAAGTTTTTAACAAGTAATGTTTTGATACTATATATTAGAATGTGTATTTAAATAGAAATGGACTTGCTAGCTGTAGCATTACTTTAATAAGTGATAAGAAGAGTAATAAAGTTTTTAGATTATGCACTGCCAGAAACACTGAAAGGAGCAGTGTTAATCACTTACTAATTAAATGATTAGACCTCACAACATCTTGTTAGAATTAATAGTGATATTAAATCAGGATATAACTTCCTATAGTACAGTTTTAAGCACTACATTTAAATTAGAACTGATGTAGTTGAAGCAATAATTGGACAAAGTAAGACAACACATCTAGCACACATTGGCCAGCTGGTGGCATTGGAATGCTGAGCATAAATATCACTGTGCAACATGATTCTCACACATTGAAGTGTTAACAATATTTTAACAATTAACTTTTTATTCAGGGGGTGGGGGGGCAGTAACCTGTCTTCTTGGTAAAATAGTAGTATTCACTGTAAAATGGAACTGTATTTTCAGGTTTGATGGATTTCACGTTGCTTTGAATTGTGAATTACATTTATTTTACGAATGTATTATTTTTTTGTAGTTAAACCATTTTATTACTTCAGAGCTTATTATTGAATTCAGCTTCAAGGTCATATGCTTAGAGCACATACACAATGTTAAGTTTTCACCACTCATTTTGATAAAAAATGTGCTGCAAAAGCTTTAAAGATGGGGTGCCATTGGAATACAACATCTGATTGGCTGTGTGCTGCTCCTCTCATTAATAATGAAGGCTACCCTTTCTTCAAATCTCCCCTGGTGTATTGCTGTCAAAAGCAGCTTGCAGCATATAAGTTAGGTGTTGGTACAACTTTAAATTATATCATTGTAGTCCTTACTTGTGCTTTGGACTCATTTCACATGCAAGTATATTTAAATAACTGCACTGATGCAATTTAAGTTTAGTGAAGATGATTGTGTTTAGAGACAAGTGAAAAGTGTCCCATCGAATATTCATCCAATTTCTAAATGGCTGTGGGATTTCACATCTTTCTCCAGATTTCCCTTAAATGTCTCTTAAATGTTTAGTCTAATTCTGAAATGGCTGTAGAATTTCTCCTATCATTTTTGTTCAGCACAAAGTTCTCTTTAACTGGTTCCATTATGATTCCCGACATTATGAAGTATTATGTTTTGCTGGTATGAAATGCAGGGAACACTATTAAAGGCTGCTGTGTGAAGGCAGGGCTGTGCAGAGTCAGAAAGACACAGAAAAACTTAAGAGAAAAGGGAGAAAGTATGAGGAAAAAGGGATCATTTGTTTTCAATGGCCAGTTCTGGCAGACATGTCAAAGTGCGAAGGGACTGTGGCATCTGCACCCATGTCTTTGGCAGACGTACAAAGTGAAGAGCTTCTGCGGAAATCCTACCACTTGTTTGAAGCAGTAGTTGTAGAGTAATTGTAGTCTCCAAGATGCCAGTTGTCGCTGTAAGTGTCGTTGATACTGATTTGTGACAACAGTTTGTGGCAGAGTGCAGTTTGGTAGAGGTTATACTTCCGTCAACCTCACTCACAGTTTTTGCTGCATCTGAAGATGGTAGTAGTATTTTGGGGGAAAATACTGCAAGATGCGGTACTGGTAAAGCCATTGTTTAGCCTTGTAGGCAAAATTACTTTGCTGCTTTCAATTGCTCCGGATGCAATCATGCCATTTGACATATTGGGCATTGATACAGAAAATGGTGTTGTGGGAATGGACTCTTCAGTACGGACCGATGAGTATGTTTCTCAGGCTAGACTTGCTGATACAGAACCCTGGAGACCACCTGATTTGTGTTGGTGTTCTTTGAACTAACAGCTAACACATGATAATGTGTGAGTGTGAAAATTTGCCTAGTCTCATCCATAATACCTATGATAGGACAGATCAGGGTCATTTGTGTATGATGCAGTGTGACACGCAATTGCAACATAGTATCCAGCGTTGCCACTTATGCTGAGCTCTGAGTGGGTGATTCTTACTGCAATTTGGAGGAGGGTGAGTTTGTTATCTGCCTAGTGTGGCACTAAAATTAGGTGCAGTTTCTCTCTGGTGAACCTGGCACTTTCTTTAGAGATGCCACTATTCCTCCGCAACAGTCACCATCGCAGAAGAACAGAAAATTCAGAGCCAGAGAACACACATGGCCACCCGAAAAACTCTACAAGCATCTGAGTAGATTTATGACAGTACCTTCTGTTCCTGACTCTATAAATTCTTCATCCAATTGAGATTCACTGGCATGAATTTAGATTTTACAACCATTAAATTCTTTGTCATACTTTCCTCTGTTGCACTTCCTGATCCTGTTGTTGTCAGAGGATTGTCTGGAGTTCAAAATGAGTGGCTGACTGCTGGTCTAATGATAATAATATGCCACTGAGAGTAGTGTGAGATTGTAGAGTGCATCATTATATTATAATGATGTGTCATTCGTTACGCAATCCCTTCAAGCCTTAAAATTGCTCTATCTCAATTTCGTCAATGTTCCAGCTTCTGTTTCTTCCCCATAACCTTTAATTCTTACTTGTTTTAACATCTTGCCACCTCATTTGCTCTCCTCTTTTGCCTCTGACATTTAAGTAATTTCTCAATCCCTTACTAGTTTGTAAATTGTCATATTTCGGTCATTTAAAATGTTTCGTTTATTTAAGCCATGCATCATAGGCAAACGGATGCTGTTACCGCATATATCCACTCTAATAAAGACATCTTATCATTTTAGTTTGACTTAATGGACACCTATGTAAAAAAAAAGAAGAATGTCAAAGGTAACATGGAGCATTTATGCACTCATTTACAACTGCAGTTATTTGAGAAATTGACAAATTTAGAAACGATCAGTGTTTATTTGCATATACAAACATAAGTCAAAAATAAATTTGCCTTTGCCCAAGAAAGGCAAAGGTCACACCCAACATATGGTTTATTGTTACTCATGAATCCTCACAAGTTTATGTAACATGCTCCCAGCTAGACTGTGTCTATTAAACTGAGGGCAGATTTTGTGTGCCAGAAACAAAATGCTTTGCACATTAGAAGCACTGCATGCTGGGGGGAACTTAATGTCTGTCAGCCTGGGGGAATAATGACTGGGAAGCAAATTGCAAACTAACCTGATCCATTCTCATCATAGCCACCCACACAATATAGCTAATTAAAAGAAGACTTTAGAAATGAAATGTATTGACATTGCAGAGAATTGTGTCTTGTTTCTTGGTAAGGATTGCCGATTAAACAAAATTATATCCCATAATTTGAAAAAAAAGTAAAATGTGAAAACTTCCAAAGGCATTGATACTTTTTATAGCTACTGTAATGTATATACAAAAATAAAGTGAAAACATACCCATATTATTAATAAGCGTACAAAATAGAACTACTCATAATTTTTTAGAAGTGTAACACTGATGAATTCACACTCACATATATCATCATTATCATCAGCTCTTTATATAGCTCTTTATATAGCGCTACTAATTCTGCAGCGCAACTCACTCACATTAGTCCCTGCCCCATAGGAGCTTACAATCGAAATTCCCTAACATACACACATACACAGACAGAGACTAGGGTAAATTTGATAGCAGCCAATTAACCTACTAGTATGTTTTTGGAATGTGGAAGGAAACCGGAGCACCCGGAGAAAACCCACGCAAACACGGGGAGAACATACAAACTCCACACAGATAAGGCCATGGTCGGGAATCAAACTCAGGACCCCAGTGCTGTGAGGCAGAAGTGCTAACCACTATTTACCATTATAGTGCAAATTTTTTTAATAATTCCATTGTGATAATGTCATCAATGATCATTATATGTTCACTATTACTTGATTTATCATCAGCACTAAAAAAAATAGGCTGTGCTAAAGATATGCCTAAATGAATAAGGTCTGCTTGGGGAATTACAATAGTCAACTTGGAGGCACATTTCAAATTTTTGACGTATGCCTAATTTTATTGCATACTGAGCAGGTACTCTATAAACTATACAAATACATCGGTAGCAATTTGCTTGCATATCTTCAACGTAAGACTACTTGGCAGCTAATCCTAGGCCTAGTACAATAAGGGTATAATTATCATCATCATCACCATTTATTTATATAGCACCACTGATTCCACAGCGCTGTACAGAGAACTCACTCACATCAGTCCCTGCCCCATTAAGGCTTACAGTCTGAATTCCCTAACACGCACACACACACACACACACACACACACACACACACACACAGCCAATTAACCTACCAGTATGTCTTTAGAGTGTGGGAGGAAATCGGAGCACCCGGAGGAAACCCACCGAAACACGGGGAGAACATACAAATTCCTCACAGATAAGGCCATGGTCGGGAATTGAACTCATGACAACAGTGCTGTAAGGCAGAAGTGCTAACCACTTAGCCACTATGCTGCCCTATGTTCAGGTAATTGTGACTCAAAATGGACAGACATAGAAATGCCTGTCAGGTGTCAGTATTTCCTGTGGATACTGGAGGGCTGGTGCAAATATTTTCAATGATAATGATTATGTCTATCAACAGTACTAGCTAGATTCTTCTGATTAGCTTGTGAGTATGGACCTCCAGCTCATAAAACTTCATTCATTAGCATCATGGTTATATTATATCAATTAATTAAATTAGTTAGTAGTATCTATTTGTGTTACTTCCATACAGACATTTTTCTCTCTTGCCTATCTGACTGCATTGCCATATTTGTACGCAACATAATAATGCATGTTTTTATTACATTGTTACATTATTAAGTTGTTTACAAATAGGGCAATGCCACTTCTGCATTATGTACTAATGCATATGCATATTTTGACTCTATCCTGCCCTTTTCTTTATTATTATAATTATCTTCAAAACAAGGACCTTCATTAGCTCTTGAGAACTATGCAACTGTACACTTCCAGATGCTAATACTGTTAACTTTAATAAATAAATGTCTTGCTTTTTGACCAAATTCTGCAGTTGTTGGTGCCTCTAAATTTGTGTCAACATCAAGAGGGACACCACAAAAGGATAATAAAGTATATTTTGACATTAAAATGCCGCTGCCTTGTGTTTTTATTTGGTCACGGATCCCCAGGGTGAGTTCTAATAAAACTACATGTAACACTAGGGAATGCAATATATTTTATAATGCATAAGTAGTTCTGTAGTTTACCAATTTTTAGTTTAATGTTTAATTGTGCATATTCCCAATGAAAAAAAGGAGATTATTGTATGTGTAACATATTGCTGCATTTGGGAAATGGCATGGGACTTGGCTAGACACAGGGCTGATGATGTGTGTATTTGTGCTTAGAGTAGTGTCTGTGATATAAATTTAATGGAGAAAGACAGGAACAAAGGAAGCAAGCTGTTACTATTGCTCAAAGACAGTTTTCTAAAAAATGTAATGTAGTTAAATCCTAGTATAAGTACTAACATAGCCACTACAGTAAAAAAAAAAAAAATATATTTTTGTTTATTATTGATATAAGAGGTTGATAAAGATGATAATTTTTTTCACAGATGTATATACATATATTTATAGCACTCATGTATTACAATTTTTTCCTTCATTTTTAAGTTGCCAGGACTACTCTGCAAGGGATCATGGAAGCCCAAACAGCGGATGCTTTCAGAATATTGGAAGTTGGGTTATCAGAAATTCCTGTTTTGTAAATAGGTCAGTTGTGTGGGCTCTGGAGCATCATTAGGGGCTGAAGAGCAGGTAGGTAATGAGCCTATCAGAATGCATTAATTTATTTGGACATATTTCAGTACAAAACAACAGATGATTTAGTTTATTTATTATAATTGAATGGTCATGGTTATAATGTAGACAGCCACAACTCTTGCATGATAATAACAATGTGACAAACTGCAGTGAAATGTGTCCCAAATAATTCCATAATAATTAAAGTCAGGTTTTCTTATAAAATAGAATTTAATTTTGTACTTTTTAAGAAAAACAAGTAATTGACAAATTTATTAGATTTATCTTTATTTAATTAATGTACAAACTTTTTTTTCTTTAGAGTTATACTGGAAGTTTTGTTAAATATAAGAGAAGATATACAGATTTGGAAAAATTCTATTATAGATATACGTTTTGAACATTTTTGAATTATTTGCATATGTTACTGTGTGGATACCAGGGTATTAGGGCGTAGCCCTACTAGATAACCTTGCTATCTAGGGGTTCTATATTACACAGGCAAAGGGAGATGGAATATACAACAGTATCTTTACTACAGAAATGCAAAAACCCTTCCTTGGTGTAACCCCATTTACCAAGAGCTAAGGGACTTTTTTAAAATACTTATTAGGGGTTTTACACCTAAGGGCTGACCACGATTGTCTCTTCATAACATTAGATCTTTGTTATTCCCAAGAGTCCAAATTCCCATTGAGATAAGAAGTTATGGGTTGCTGTACTTTACACTTAAGTTGTACTTCTGTAAGGTATTAGATTTATGTATTGAACATTATTGGGATACAGGACAGGTTAGTATTACAAAGAAATAGAATAGGTGGTGGAAAAAAAACATTTGTGAAAAATGACAAAAGTGCTTAAATGTGCCGAATGCAGGGGCGCACGCAGGGGGGATTTCTAGTTCTCCCCCCCTTTGCGAACGAACGGCACTGTACAGCAGCCTCGGCGCTGTCAAAGAAGCACTGCCGCTGATGCTTCTTTAACAGCGCCGTGGCTGCTGTCCAATTCAGAATCGCCGAAATGGCGCTGCTACGCATGCGCGGGCGCATGCGCAGCACCTCGCGCTCTCTCTCTCATTTTTTCAAAAAAATCCTGCGTTTGCCCCTGGATTGAGAGGTATTCTCTATAACCAGGTCCAGGACTTAAACTTAGGAAACTCAGTGGAACCTGTTATCCCATGGAGGATTATGTTTACTGTTCAAAAACTTTTTTTGCTTGCATGAAGAGACCTGAAGGTACTCTGTATATTAGGAAATTGTGGGAATTAAGTAGAGGGATTTGAAACTGTCTGTGACTTCCACATGTGTATGTGCCAAAGGTTGCACCCAAATTTATAGTTACATGTATCCTGCACTTCTGGAGAGATCCACCAGCAAATACAGCACAGTAGGGGCATGCACAGGGCTAGCTAAGCATGTCCTTCAATGATGTGTCCTAGTTAGAGATACAATTATCTTTAGATGTGCCATTTATTTAGGCATATCTTTAGCACAGCCAAAAAAAGGTGCAAATGTACATGTTGATGTCCACTGCATTATGTATTGAATAAAAAACTTTTTTAAATGATGTGTAGCCCCCCAAAATCAAGTGCTATACAGCCTGAGTTAGCTACCTCTAAATCAGGGTATTTGTTCATAGTGTGCCCATGCTAGCCAGCACCAGGCTACATAGGCTGCGCTGGTCATGCTATAACAGAGAACCTAGCATCATGGGGTTACTCTTTCATAATGATCAGACCATTCAAGACCCAACTATTGCCTGTATGGGGTGCCACAAAAAACAATGTGCCCCCTCCAAAAGACTACCAGCCCCACGGTGAGCAGCAACAGAAAAATCAGGACCTTGGAGTAGCAACTTTTCCAGTTAATGGTCCCAGGTATAGGAGGTCATGATTTAGCGCAAGGAATAAGCACCTTCCAGGGATACTATTTTATATGTACAGCCAAAGCTATCCTATGATCACCAACAAGCTGGTCGGGAAGCTGCTACTTAGGATATACTCTTCTTGCAATTAGGATTTGTATTTTCTCTTTCTAAAGGTAGGGTTAGGAATATGGTAGACATTTCTTAAACTAATAGGTATTTTGCTATTTTATTCCTCATGTATGGACTGGTTCGGTACGACATTCAAGGAAGTTACATTATTATCCAGACGCTAGATAAGGTAACCCATGAATCTGTAAACACATTTCAAAAGAACATGGTGGAAGTGTCTCCTCTTAGAGGTGTCTGCAGAAGAGAGTGACATTAGATTTCATGATGGCTAGTAAAACAAGAGTACGTGCCCTAATTGGTAAAGAATGCTGTGTCTATATTGCTGATAGCTCACAAGAAACATTTTATCATGCTGAACACATTAAAAAAGAAGCAGAAAAAGGCATCAGTATGAATCACGGAGTTTGTTTGGTTGGTTAGGTGCTTAGGGACACACTTTTTATGGTCTTATTTATAGTATTTGTTTTTTGTTTCTGTTTCATTTCTTATGTGATTGCTTTTCATGTTCAAAAATTGTCTGAGTCATATTAGAAAATGCCTAAATATTCTGTATCTCTTACTTGTATACAAACAAAGCATTTGTGAGTGAACGCTTGAATGTTAACAATCAAAGGAATTTGGAAGTAGGCTTTAGTAGCTTGTCCACCATGACTTTCTGTGCATGACTAAGAAAGTGTATTTGAAGAAAAAAGAGAAATTACAGAAGAAAAGAAGAAAAGATGAGTGTTAGAAGAATATCAATACTTATTTCTGTAAGAAATTATGTAGTTGCCCAAAGGTATGTCCTTTATTAGATGTGAGATATGTTGTGTAGAGTACAGAGAATGTGAATATATCTGAAATTATGCGATTGGCCTTAATCCTCGCTGTGGGTCAGGTATAAGAACTTTAATAAAATCTATGAATTCAGATGTGAAGCCTATTTATCCGAATTATTTTAAACATAAATTCCCAGTTCACCTTATGGAAAGATTTGTCTGTATTTATGGTTATCAACGTTGGTGGGGTTGAGGTTTTATTAGTGTCGCCTTTAATACTAATCTAGACAATTGTTTTATCTCTGGCTTCTCTGCTTGGGGTGAATTTAGTCTGATTCAGGAATGAAATTGAGGACATCAGATCAGAGATGACCACTTTTTTAAAGATTTCATTTTTATACCTTTTAGTAGACTTCTAGAAAAATGGAACCTGCCCAAAGCAGACTATTGGAGATATAGCCATAAATATATAAATTTTATAGATTTGCACTAATATAGACAAGATATGAAGAGGGAACCTGCCACATATGAAAAGTCTAAATATACAACAAATGGATCTAATTTGGTGCACCGTGTATATTGTGTAAGACTAATCAAATATTTAAAAGAGAGTAACTTAGTCACCTCCTCACACTTACTTTTGGAATAAACTTGTATCGTGGGGTAGTTGCTGGATTATGAACCTGACCTTACCAGTGAACGGAGAAGGTAATTCCTACATTAACTAACACCCACTATATTTTTACTTCAGAAACTCTTCACTCAGTTTCCTTTATAAAACAGCATCTGTTAGTGTAGAGGGATTGGATATTTCGGCACAATTTAGGATTTTTATGTAATGTGATTCGTTAGTATATGTTCCGATATTGTGAGAAGTGTCACTTTTTGGGGGGTTTTATTGCAACTAATTAATTTATTTATTTTTTGACACGTACAGATTGCGGTCATGTGACACATAGACTTTTAAGCAGCAGCAGACAAAAAAGAATAACTACAACATTTTTTCCCCCAGCACACTGCTATAGCCAGCAACAGATCTGCCATTTCTACTGTAGATAAAAATGCAAAAGTCTTTGTTGCACACATTTGCAAATGTATGTTTAAGCCATCCTGCCACGCCAAGGCGCTTTTGCATATAGGATGGTCCTACTCTAAACAATGAGAGTCCCTATATTTGGGCCATACATATGTGTTTTTAAATTGAGAGCTAACTTACCAAAGAGGTACCCCAGAAGCCTCCAAATAGCAATCCAATGTCAGCACTCCCCCTCAGCTACTGACACCAACATGCCTCTCAAACAAATACAAAAGTGGAAGCTGCTCAAATCAATTTATAGGCCATAACAGGTGCTGAAAGGGTGGGGTTATCCTGCAAGGAACATACATACAACAGAGGCATGTTGGTGTCAGTACACATATGTATGGCCCAAATATAGGGACTCTCATTGTTTAGAGTAGGACCATCCTATATGCAAAAGCGCCTTGGCGTGGCAGGATGGCTTAAACATACATTTGCAAATGTGTGCAACAAAGACTTTTGCATTTTTATCTACAGTAGAAATGGCAGATCTGTTGCTGGCTATAGCAGTGTGCTGGGGGAAAAAATGTTGTATGTATGTTCCTTGCAGGATAACCCCACCCTTTCAGCACCTGTTATGGCCTATAAATTGATTTGAGCAGCTTCCACTTTTGTATTTGTTTGAGAGGCATGTTGGTGTCAGTAGCTGAAGGGGAGTGCTGACATTGGATTGCTATTTGGAGGCTTCTGGGGTACCTCTTTGGTAAGTTAGCTCTCAATTTAAAAACACATATGTATGGCCCAAATATAGGGACTCTCATTGTTTAGAGTAGGACCATCCTATATGCAAAAGCGCCTTGGCGTGGCAGGATGGCTTAAACTAGAGATGGTCACTGACCCCCGTGTTTTGGTTTTGGATTCGGTTTTGGATCTGGATTACCGTCGTGTTTTGGTTTTGGTTTTGGTTTTGCAAAACCGCCATTGCGTGTTTTGGTTTTGGTTTTGGTTTTGTTTGGTTTTGTTTTGCTATTTTTTGGGAAAATCCATGTTTTTGGGCCTAAATTAACCCAATTTAGTGCTCCAACTGTTTTAGAGACAAGTAATCTAATTGTTGAGGTAATAAATCATCCAAAAAAACAGTTTAATTCTTCGTTGGTAGGCCTATTCTACACACAAAACAGATTGTCTTCCTCTCCATCTATGCATATTGGCAATGCAGCCATCGTCTTTGAATGTATATTACACCCTACACTTATAGTTAAATATGTAAAGAAATGGAAAAAGCCAGTTTGGTTTCTGTCTCTCAAGGCCCCCCTCCACTTGTATAAGATACCAAAAAATTCAGCCATTATAGACTGTACAATATTAATTGACATGGAGAAAGCCAGTTTGGTTTCTGTCTCTCAAGGCCCCCCTCCACTTGTATAAAATACCAAAAAATTCAGCCATTATAGACTGTACAATATTAATTGACATGGAGAAAGCCAGTTTGGTTTCTGTCTCTCTAAGCCCCCCTCCACTTGTATAAAATACCAAAAAATTCAGCCATTATAGACTGTACAATATTAATTGACATGGAGAAAGACAGTTTGGGGTCACTCTGTCTCTCTAGGCCCCCCTCCACTTGTATAAAATACCAAAAAATTCAGCCATTATAGACTGTACAATATTAATTGACATGGAAAAAGCCAGTTTGGTTTCTGTCTCTCTAGGCCCCCCTCCACTTGTATAAAATACCCAAAAATTCAGCCATTATAGACTGTACAATATTATGAAAAATGGACAAAGCCAGTTTAGGGTCACTCTGTCTATGACACCCTACCCTTAAGGATAAATTGCCCTAACAGCAGCCTTTCAAGATGGTATGTGATATGGAAATGCCACAAGTCCCTTTCCTCTTTGGGGGTAGATTGCACCCTACACTTACATAGAAAGTTTTAAAAAGATGTTATCGGCATCATCTTCAGCTTAATCCTCACCCTCATCAGTGTGTACGTCATCATCACAGACTATCAATTCATCGCCGCTTGAATCCGCCATTAGAGAACAGTCAGTGCTTGGATGTCTTGGATGGTGAAGGCCTTCCTCGTGGAAGATGTAGTTCATTTTTATAAACATCATTTTCTCCACATTTTTGGGAAGTAACCTTCTACGGCGATCACTGACTAAGTTCCCTGCTGTGCTGAACACTCGTTCAGAGTACACACTGGAGGGTGGGCAGCTTAGGTATTGCAAAGCAAGTTTGTACATGGGTTTCCAAATGGCCTGCTTTTCTTCCCAGTAAGGAAAGGGACTGTCTGACATTTCCATATCAACTACCTCTTGAAAGTAATCCTCCACCATCCTTTGCATGTTTATACTCATATTGGATGGAGTTATGGGCAAAGTGACACATTTTTTTGAAAAATCCTTCAAACCAGCCCAGATGTTAAATTGTTCTGGTCTGCCCCCTGTGTCTTCCCTGCTTCTTTTTTGGAAATTTAATTTTTTACGAGCAACAGCTTGAGAAAGTGAAGGAGGACACGTCGTCAAGCCGAGGCCCAGTTCAGCGGCCAACTTGCTGAGCAATAGCTCCTTGCAAAAGTTCACATCTCGCTCATTTGCAAGTAAAGACTCAATGTAGGTTTTAAACCTTGGATCAAGCACAGTGGCCAAAACGTACTGATCCGAGTTCAAGATCTTAATAACTCGAGGATCATTGTGAAGCGAATTAAGTACTTGATCGACAAGGCCAACATACTTTGCTGAATTGCTTGCTTTCAGCTCCTCCTTCATTTTCTCAAGCTGCTTTTCCAATAGTCTAATTAAAGGAATGACTTGGCTCAAACTAGCAGAGTCTGCACTGACCTCACATGTCACAACTTCAAATGGTTTCAGCACCTTGCACAGCACTGAAAGGATTCCCCACTGTGCAAGAGTGAAATACATCCCCCCTCCTTTCCCAATGTCATGACTTGTGCAATATGCTTGGATGGCTTTGCGCTGTTCCTCCATCCTCTGAAGCATGTACAGGGTGGAATTCCACCGAGTTACCACCTCTTGCTTAAGTTGGTGGCAGGGCAAGTTAAACTGCTCTTGGAGCTGCTGTAATCTCCTACATGCTGTGGCTGAATGCCTGAAATGGCCTGAAATTTTACGGGCCACCGAAAGCATCTCCTGCACCTCACGGTTATTTCGTAGGAAGCTCTGCACCACCAAGTTGATGGTGTGAGCAAAACAGGGAATATGTTGGAAATCACCCAGCTGTAATGCTCGCACTATATTGTTGGCGTTATCTGAAATGACATACCCTGGGGAGAGTCCGAGTGGTATAAGCCATGCATCAATCACATCTCTCAGTTTGCGTAACAAATTGTCAGCCGTATGCCTGTTAGTGAAGCCGGTGATACAAAGAGTGGCCTGCCTGTGACAAATGTTACGTAGTGGTGTACATGCTGCTGCTGTTCCTGCTGGTGAAGGTGAATGACCAACCCAGTGGGCTGTCACAGTCATATAGTCTTTGGTTTGGCCACTTCCACTTGTCCACATATCTGTGGTTAAGTGAACAGTGGGCAGAATGGCATTTTTCAGCGCAATCTCTACATTTTTACACACTTTTTGGTATAGTTGTGGAATAGCTTTACGGGAGAAATGGTGTCGCGATGGAATTCTGTAACGCGGACACAAAACCTCAATTAACTGTGAAAAACCAGCTGCGTTTATTGTGGAGATTGGACGCAGATCTAACACTAACATTGCAGCCATGGCGTCTGTGATTCGCTTGGCGACTGGGTGACTGCTGTCATATTTGCTTCCCCTCGCAAATGATTGTTTCACAGTTAATTGCTGAAATGTAGGACTGCTCATTTTATTCACCTGCCTCTGGGATGACGATTCACCCCCAGCAGCAGCAACAGCAGCAGCAGGACTAACGCTTTCTTCAGAGGAATCAATAATAGTGCCGGAGTCATCCAGCCTTAAGTGGGATGCCGGGCTAACTCCGAGCGCTACTGAGGATATTGATGAGGATGGTGTGGTGGGTGTATTTTGTAGCCGTCGGTATGTCGGTGAGCGGAGGGTCTTAGCTGATGAGGGAGTGCTTGTATTCTTTTGGGAAGAACTTTCAGCTTTTCCCAACACTTTGCCATGAACTCTCGTTAAATGGCGTAACATAGACGAGGTTCCAAGATGGTTAAGGTCCCTCCCTCGACTGACTGTGGCTTCACATACACTACAAATGGCTATACAATTGTTGTCTGGATTTGGGTAGAAATAATTCCACACATAAGAAGTGGATTTTTTTGTTTTATGCCCAGGCATGACAATGGCCTTTTTCTTGTCACGTGCCAGAACTGCTGCCACTGGTGCAGGACTTACACAAACAACCTCATCCTCATCAACATCCTCATTAGCGCCCTCGTCGCCTACACAAATCTCCCCCTCATCCTCTTCTAATTCCAAAGTGGCATCCTCAATTTGGGTATCACCGGCTACACTCGGGCTATTAAGGCACACATCAGCAGAATGCTCACGATTAGACATCCCACTGTTGGATGGACTCTCCACAGGGATTGTTGTCATTTGTGAATCAGAGCAAATATTCTCCTGTAATGCCTCACTGTTATCTTGCAGCTCAGCTTTGACGCGTAACAGTAGTTGTGCACCAATTGTAGGCTGGGTAACTTTTTGGGATCTGCCACTAATAGCCAAAGGTGAAGGCCTCATTCTCTCTTTGCCACTGCGTGTGTAGAATGGCATGCTTGCAATTTTTTTTTTATCGTCACTTAACTTTTGCTCAGTTACACTTCTTTTTCGCTTCAATACAGTACATTTTTTTTTGGTTTTTGTTTTTTGCACTAATTTGAAAACACTCTGTTGTTTGACATCGCCTTGGCCAGATGACGTACTGGGAACACTAACATCAGGACTGGTGACAGAACCTGGTTGCTCATTTAGATCATATGTGGACTGCTTTGAATCCATTCTGAGCGCAAAACACTGAGGAGTGCTAAAAATTATTTAGTAGATACTGCTGACAGATATGACTTTTGACAGCCAGAAATATTAATGCACAATTAGGGAGGACACCCCAAAAACACTGAGGAGTGCTAAAAATTATTTAGTAGATACTGCTGACAGATATGACTTTTGACAGCCAGAAATATTAATGCACAATTAGGGAGGACACCCCAAAAACACTGAGGAGTGCTAAAAATTATTTAGTAGATACTGCTGACAGATATGACTTTTGACAGCCAGAAATATTAATGCACAATTAGGGAGGACACCCCAAAAACACTGAGGAGTGCTAAAAATTATTTAGTAGATACTGCTGACAGATATGACTTTTGACAGCCAGAAATATTAATGCACAATTAGGGAGGACACCCCAAAAGCACTGAGGAGTGCTACAAATTATTTAGTAGATACTGCTGACAGATATGACTTTTGACAGCCAGAAATATTAATGCACAATTAGGGAGGACACCCCAAAAACACTGAGGAGTGCTAAAAATTATTTAGTAGATACTGCTGACAGATATGACTTTTGACAGCCAGAAATATTAATGCACAATTAGGGAGGACACCCCAAAAACACTGAGGAGTGCTAAAAATTATTTAGTAGATACTGCTGACAGATATGACTTTTGACAGCCAGAAATATTAATGCACAATTAGGGAGGACACCCCAAAAACACTGAGGAGTGCTAAAAATTATTTAGTAGATACTGCTGACAGATATGACTTTTGACAGCCAGAAATATTAATGCACAATTAGGGAGGACACCCCAAAAACACTGAGGAGTGCTAAA
The DNA here is from genome assembly GCF_038048845.1 of Mixophyes fleayi. NCBI lineage: Eukaryota > Metazoa > Chordata > Amphibia > Anura > Limnodynastidae > Mixophyes > Mixophyes fleayi. Next base: position 259,193,185 of record NC_134406.1, on the reverse strand, counting down.
AATTATTTAGTAGATACTGCTGACAGATATGACTTTTGACAGCCAGAAATATTAATGCACAATTAGGGAGGACACCCCAAAAGCACTGAGGAGTGCTACAAATTATTTAGTAGATACTGCTGACAGATATGACTTTTGACAGCCAGAAATATTAATGCACAATTAGGGAGGACACCCCAAAAACACTGAGGAGTGCTAAAAATTATTTAGTAGATACTGCTGACAGATATGACTTTTGACAGCCAGAAATATTAATGCACAATTAGGGAGGACACCCCAAAAACACTGAGGAGTGCTAAAAATTATTTAGTAGATACTGCTGACAGATATGACTTTTGACAGCCAGAAATATTAATGCACAATTAGGGAGGACACCCCAAAAACACTGAGGAGTGCTAAAAATTATTTAGTAGATACTGCTGACAGATATGACTTTTGACAGCCAGAAATATTAATGCACAATTAGGGAGGACACCCCAAAAACACTGAGGAGTGCTAAAAATTATTTAGTAGATACTGCTGACAGATATGACTTTTGACAGCCAGAAATATTAATGCACAATTATGGGGGACACCCCAAAAGCGCTGGGGAGTGCCAAATATGAAGAAAAAATAATAAACCTCTATCCTCCTCTCTGCACTAGCGATTTTGGTTAGAGCAATTGCAAGAACAATATTGTATTCTCTGTCCCTGCTCTAATTAGCCTATGACTACACCCTGCTCTCTCCCTCTGTCAAATGGCGATGGATTGCTGTGGAGGCGTGTATTTATAAAGTTGAAGTATCGCGAGAACCGAGTCCCGAGATCCGACAACGTCACAATGACGTTCGGCCTCGATTTGGATTCGGAATGGGCGTGAGAGTACTGAGCTGCTCAGCTCGGTACTCGGATACCCAAAGTTCGGGTGGGTTCGGTTCTCGGAGAACCGGACCCGCCCATCTCTAGCTTAAACATACATTTGCAAATGTGTGCAACAAAGACTTTTGCATTTTTATCTACAGTAGAAATGGCAGATCTGTTGCTGGCTATAGCAGTGTGCTGGGGGAAAAAATGTTGTATGTATGTTCCTTGCAGGATAACCCCACCCTTTCAGTACCTGTTATGGCCTATAAATTGATTTGAGCAGCTTCCACTTTTGTATTTGTTTGAGAGGCATGTTGGTGTCAGTAGCTGAGGGGGAGTGCTGACATTGGATTGCTATTTGGAGGCTTCTGGGGTACCTCTTTGGTAAGTTAGCTCTCAATTTAAAAACACATATGTATGGCCCAAATATAGGGACTCTCATTGTTTAGAGTAGGACCATCCTATATGCAAAAGCGCCTTGGCGTGGCAGGATGGCTTAAACATACATTTGCAAATGTGTGCAACAAAGACTTTTGCATTTTTATCTACAGTAGAAATGGCAGATCTGTTGCTGGCTATAGCAGTGTGCTGGGGGAAAAAATGTTGTATGTATGTTCCTTGCAGGATAACCCCACCCTTTCAGCACCTGTTATGGCCTATAAATTGATTTGAGCAGCTTCCACTTTTGTATTTGTTTGAGAGGCATGTTGGTGTCAGTAGCTGAGGGGGAGTGCTGACATTGGATTGCTATTTGGAGGCTTCTGGGGTACCTCTTTGGTAAGTTAGCTCTCAATTTAAAAACACATATGTATGGCCCAAATATAGGGACTCTCATTGTTTAGAGTAGGACCATCCTATATGCAAAAGCGCCTTGGCGTGGCAGGATGGCTTAAACATACATTTGCAAATGTGTGCAACAAAGACTTTTGCATTTTTATCTACAGTAGAAATGGCAGATCTGTTGCTGGCTATAGCAGTGTGCTGGGGGAAAAAATGTTGTATGTATGTTCCTTGCAGGATAACCCCACCCTTTCAGCACCTGTTATGGCCTATAAATTGATTTGAGCAGCTTCCACTTTTGTATTTGTTTGAGAGGCATGTTGGTGTCAGTAGCTGAGGGGGAGTGCTGACATTGGATTGCTATTTGGAGGCTTCTGGGGTACCTCTTTGGTAAGTTAGCTCTCAATTTAAAAACACATATGTATGGCCCAAATATAGGGACTCTCATTGTTTAGAGTAGGACCATCCTATATGCAAAAGCGCCTTGGCGTGGCAGGATGGCTTAAACATACATTTGCAAATGTGTGCAACAAAGACTTTTGCATTTTTATCTACAGTAGAAATGGCAGATCTGTTGCTGGCTATAGCAGTGTGCTGGGGGAAAAAATGTTGTATGTATGTTCCTTGCAGGATAACCCCACCCTTTCAGCACCTGTTATGGCCTATAAATTGATTTGAGCAGCTTCCACTTTTGTATTTGTTTGAGAGGCATGTTGGTGTCAGTAGCTGAGGGGGAGTGCTGACATTGGATTGCTATTTGGAGGCTTCTGGGGTACCTCTTTGGTAAGTTAGCTCTCAATTTAAAAACACATATGTATGGCCCAAATATAGGGACTCTCATTGTTTAGAGTAGGACCATCCTATATGCAAAAGCGCCTTGGCGTGGCAGGATGGCTTAAACATACATTTGCAAATGTGTGCAACAAAGACTTTTGTATTTTTATCTACAGTAGAAATGGCAGATCTGTTGCTGGCTATAGCAGTGTGCTGGGGGAAAAAATGTTGTATGTATGTTCCTTGCAGGATAACCCCACCCTTTCAGCACCTGTTATGGCCTATAAATTGATTTGAGCAGCTTCCACTTTTGTATTTGTTTGAGAGGCATGTTGGTGTCAGTAGCTGAGGGGGAGTGCTGACATTGGATTGCTATTTGGAGGCTTCTGGGGTACCTCTTTGGTAAGTTAGCTCTCAATTTAAAAACACATATGTATGGCCCAAATATAGGGACTCTCATTGTTTAGAGTAGGACCATCCTATATGCAAAAGCGCCTTGGCGTGGCAGGATGGCTTAAACATACATTTGCAAATGTGTGCAACAAAGACTTTTGCATTTTTATCTACAGTAGAAATGGCAGATCTGTTGCTGGCTATAGCAGTGTGCTGGGGGAAAAAATGTTGTATGTATGTTCCTTGCAGGATAACCCCACCCTTTCAGCACCTGTTATGGCCTATAAATTGATTTGAGCAGCTTCCACTTTTGTATTTGTTTGAGAGGCATGTTGGTGTCAGTAGCTGAGGGGGAGTGCTGACATTGGATTGCTATTTGGAGGCTTCTGGGGTACCTCTTTGGTAAGTTAGCTCTCAATTTAAAAACACATATGTATGGCCCAAATATAGGGACTCTCATTGTTTAGAGTAGGACCATCCTATATGCAAAAGCGCCTTGGCGTGGCAGGATGGCTTAAACATACATTTGCAAATGTGTGCAACAAAGACTTTTGCATTTTTATCTACAGTAGAAATGGCAGATCTGTTGCTGGCTATAGCAGTGTGCTGGGGGAAAAAATGTTGTATGTATGTTCCTTGCAGGATAACCCCACCCTTTCAGCACCTGTTATGGCCTATAAATTGATTTGAGCAGCTTCCACTTTTGTATTTGTTTGAGAGGCATGTTGGTGTCAGTAGCTGAGGGGGAGTGCTGACATTGGATTGCTATTTGGAGGCTTCTGGGGTACCTCTTTGGTAAGTTAGCTCTCAATTTAAAAACACATATGTATGGCCCAAATATAGGGACTCTCATTGTTTAGAGTAGGACCATCCTATATGCAAAAGCGCCTTGGCGTGGCAGGATGGCTTAAACATACATTTGCAAATGTGTGCAACAAAGACTTTTGCATTTTTATCTACAGTAGAAATGGCAGATCTGTTGCTGGCTATAGCAGTGTGCTGGGGGAAAAAATGTTGTATGTATGTTCCTTGCAGGATAACCACACCCTTTCAGCACCTGTTATGGCCTATAAATTGATTTGAGCAGCTTCCACTTTTGTATTTGTTTGAGAGGCATGTTGGTGTCAGTAGCTGAGGGGGAGTGCTGACATTGGATTGCTATTTGGAGGCTTCTGGGGTACCTCTTTGGTAAGTTAGCTCTCAATTTAAAAACACATATGTATGGCCCAAATATAGGGACTCTCATTGTTTAGAGTAGGACCATCCTATATGCAAAAGCGCCTTGGCGTGGCAGGATGGCTTAAACATACATTTGCAAATGTGTGCAACAAAGACTTTTGCATTTTTATCTACAGTAGAAATGGCAGATCTGTTGCTGGCTATAGCAGTGTGCTGGGGGAAAAAATGTTGTATGTATGTTCCTTGCAGGATAACCCCACCCTTTCAGCACCTGTTATGGCCTATAAATTGATTTGAGCAGCTTCCACTTTTGTATTTGTTTGAGAGGCATGTTGGTGTCAGTAGCTGAGGGGGAGTGCTGACATTGGATTGCTATTTGGAGGCTTCTGGGGTACCTCTTTGGTAAGTTAGCTCTCAATTTAAAAACACATATGTATGGCCCAAATATAGGGACTCTCATTGTTTAGAGTAGGACCATCCTATATGCAAAAGCGCCTTGGCGTGGCAGGATGGCTTAAACATACATTTGCAAATGTGTGCAACAAAGACTTTTGCATTTTTATCTACAGTAGAAATGGCAGATCTGTTGCTGGCTATAGCAGTGTGCTGGGGGAAAAAATGTTGTATGTATGTTCCTTGCAGGATAACCCCACCCTTTCAGCACCTGTTATGGCCTATAAATTGATTTGAGCAGCTTCCACTTTTGTATTTGTTTGAGAGGCATGTTGGTGTCAGTAGCTGAGGGGGAGTGCTGACATTGGATTGCTATTTGGAGGCTTCTGGGGTACCTCTTTGGTAAGTTAGCTCTCAATTTAAAAACACATATGTATGGCCCAAATATAGGGACTCTCATTGTTTAGAGTAGGACCATCCTATATGCAAAAGCGCCTTGGCGTGGCAGGATGGCTTAAACATACATTTGCAAATGTGTGCAACAAAGACTTTTGCATTTTTATCTACAGTAGAAATGGCAGATCTGTTGCTGGCTATAGCAGTGTGCTGGGGGAAAAAATGTTGTATGTATGTTCCTTGCAGGATAACCCCACCCTTTCAGCACCTGTTATGGCCTATAAATTGATTTGAGCAGCTTCCACTTTTGTATTTGTTTGAGAGGCATGTTGGTGTCAGTAGCTGAGGGGGAGTGCTGACATTGGATTGCTATTTGGAGGCTTCTGGGGTACCTCTTTGGTAAGTTAGCTCTCAATTTAAAAACACATATGTATGGCCCAAATATAGGGACTCTCATTGTTTAGAGTAGGACCATCCTATATGCAAAAGCGCCTTGGCGTGGCAGGATGGCTTAAACATACATTTGCAAATGTGTGCAACAAAGACTTTTGCATTTTTATCTACAGTAGAAATGGCAGATCTGTTGCTGGCTATAGCAGTGTGCTGGGGGAAAAAATGTTGTATGTATGTTCCTTGCAGGATAACCCCACCCTTTCAGCACCTGTTATGGCCTATAAATTGATTTGAGCAGCTTCCACTTTTGTATTTGTTTGAGAGGCATGTTGGTGTCAGTAGCTGAGGGGGAGTGCTGACATTGGATTGCTATTTGGAGGCTTCTGGGGTACCTCTTTGGTAAGTTAGCTCTCAATTTAAAAACACATATGTATGGCCCAAATATAGGGACTCTCATTGTTTAGAGTAGGACCATCCTATATGCAAAAGCGCCTTGGCGTGGCAGGATGGCTTAAACATACATTTGCAAATGTGTGCAACAAAGACTTTTGCATTTTTATCTACAGTAGAAATGGCAGATCTGTTGCTGGCTATAGCAGTGTGCTGGGGGAAAAAATGTTGTATGTATGTTCCTTGCAGGATAACCCCACCCTTTCAGCACCTGTTATGGCCTATAAATTGATTTGAGCAGCTTCCACTTTTGTATTTGTTTGAGAGGCATGTTGGTGTCAGTAGCTGAGGGGGAGTGCTGACATTGGATTGCTATTTGGAGGCTTCTGGGGTACCTCTTTGGTAAGTTAGCTCTCAATTTAAAAACACATATGTATGGCCCAAATATAGGGACTCTCATTGTTTAGAGTAGGACCATCCTATATGCAAAAGCGCCTTGGCGTGGCAGGATGGCTTAAACATACATTTGCAAATGTGTGCAACAAAGACTTTTGCATTTTTATCTACAGTAGAAATGGCAGATCTGTTGCTGGCTATAGCAGTGTGCTGGGGGAAAAAATGTTGTATGTATGTTCCTTGCAGGATAACCCCACCCTTTCAGCACCTGTTATGGCCTATAAATTGATTTGAGCAGCTTCCACTTTTGTATTTGTTTGAGAGGCATGTTGGTGTCAGTAGCTGAGGGGGAGTGCTGACATTGGATTGCTATTTGGAGGCTTCTGGGGTACCTCTTTGGTAAGTTAGCTCTCAATTTAAAAACACATATGTATGGCCCAAATATAGGGACTCTCATTGTTTAGAGTAGGACCATCCTATATGCAAAAGCGCCTTGGCGTGGCAGGATGGCTTAAACATACATTTGCAAATGTGTGCAACAAAGACTTTTGCATTTTTATCTACAGTAGAAATGGCAGATCTGTTGCTGGCTATAGCAGTGTGCTGGGGGAAAAAATGTTGTATGTATGTTCCTTGCAGGATAACCCCACCCTTTCAGCACCTGTTATGGCCTATAAATTGATTTGAGCAGCTTCCACTTTTGTATTTAAAAAAGAATAACTGGCAGCGCTGGTTAATCTTATAACAACATATTTATTATGGTCTGAATATATGAAATAAATATGAGCGCTCAGCGTACCAGTTCAGCACCTAAAAATACAAATAAATATTGAAATGAGAGAAGCACTATTGTAAACAGCTATAGAAACCCAATGTCACCAGGTGTCATATAATTGAGGACTATATCCAATAATTAGCCCCCAAAGTCACTGTGAGCCAACCCACATAGTTACGTCCTCTGAAGGAGTTGAATCCAGCAGTAACAAACTGTAAGAATAGAGCCTAAACACACTATGGGGAGGGGGTGGGTATTGCATTTTTAAGGAAGATTTTTTTTCCCCGCCGTGTTAAAAAAAAAATCTCCCACGGGTTTTTGCCGGCAATAGCGACCGTTTTGAGTTAGCGCAGCGGGAAAACTCGTGCAATTCAATTGAAAAAGAGGGAACACTGCCCCCGCACGTTAAAAATTGTGTTTGCGAGATTTTAGGGGAGTGAAGGGGAGTTTTAGCACTGTCATGTATAAGACAAAAAAAAGGTTTTACATACATTTCCATACATTAGATTGCATTACACATTGATACACATTGATAACATCTACATCACAGTACTTTCTTTTAGCATATTTTTTTACTGAACTATTTTTAACCATACAATTATCTATACCATGTCAAAACACATTACTACATTCATATTTCTACCAAAAACATACATAAATATAATTAATTAGTGATTTTATTTTTTATTTTTTTTTATGTTTTTTTTATTTCAATATTTTTTCACAAGAAAATCAGCTTACACAAGTTAGGCATTAGTGATGAACATAAGTTTAACTTTTTTCAACATTTCTACATGATTTCAAATACTTTTCAGAGGTTTTTTATTTTTAACACACCCCAAGGAGGTGCGAGATAAAACAGCATATTTGCCTGTTTTACTCCCCGCGTTAAAAACAATTGAATAGCTTTTAACGCGGCTGCCTCTCGCACACACTGTACTTTCAACAGACCTTTTACTGGAGCGCGAGAGGACTGTTTGATGAAAAAAAACGTAGCGTTAAAAAATGGAATTGAATTGCGGGTAAAGTTAACCTGCTCGAAAATGATAAAAAACAGCGTTAAAGGGACTAAAAATGCTCCAAAAAAAACAACTCTGTGACAATTGAACACCCCCCTATGTATGCCAAACGTCTCCTCTGTAGCAATCAAACATTTGCGGTACCTTACAGGGATTGGTGGTCGCTCCTGGTATCCTCCTTGGAGCCTGTGTTAAAGTGTCCAGGGTTTAGTGCAGTCATTGCTGTGTAGTGCAAAGGAAACTCAGTACTCCAATATTGCTTTGGTGTCTCGGCCAATAAAAACACGTGTATATACAAAAAAAAGTGAAAAGAAGGTGCGTACGTGCATGCCGGCGTCACCTGATGCGTTTCTCCACCCCTTCTATGGGCAGTTTCATCAGAGGAAAAAGCAGTGTTGTTTTGTGTTTAGAACCTGAACAGCAGACCTGCACAGTGCAGGTAAACACACAGCCCATTATTACCGCAATTAGGTTGCTCTGTTATATTGACATGCTTGCATATAGATGGTGATATTTTGCTTTGTCTTATTTCAGACCCTTGCAATAGTAACAATACGGCTCAGTGTCACAACACTACTAATGCCCGCAAGCATCATACATCGATTTTAGAGCTATACCCTCTGTATTGACAAGGAGAGAATTAGTTATTTTTATTGGATGTTTTATGTTTCTCTTTTAACCAATTTTATTGCTCACTAATAAAGTAACTTAAATTAATAGCTGTTTAGTTTCTATATTGTTAGACAGATTGTGAGAACTGTGCGGCCAGTAATATTTAGCAGATCATCCAGTTTTGTGCGCTGGGAATTTTTCTTTTGTTTAAAATGTTTTACATTGCACAAGAAAAATGGCAGTTGGAAGCTGCTATGGGCAACACCAAATTATTATTTTATGTGTTTTCATATGTGTGTAGTTAAAAGGCTAATTCCATCCAAAAGTGAATTTCCTGAATATCCTTTATATAATATCCCAGTACCAAAAGGTTACTTACTTGGGGTCCACATTTAGGATAGTGAAGCAGTGGACGTTCCACGCAACCAGAGGTGTTCAGTGAAGATTTGTTGATATATGGACAAGAATGAAGGCAGAAGATATAAAGCTGTTGGTTCCCCCTTTCTCGGTTGTTACCTGATTTTGGACAGAAACTTATAAAGGTCTTGGACGCAGGATATTCAATAATATTTTCCACTCACACAAAAAGTCTGTGTCATAACTGTCAATCACCGTCTGGTTTAATCTACAACAAACAGTCTAACATATAGTTACATGATAAGTATATTTAAGCCACAAACTCTATTGCACCTTCAGGTATTTGATCTTGGCTCATTAGAGATACCTGTCAATATTCACAATTGGAAATTCTGGACAAAATAGGTTATACCATGACCCACGCAAATCAGCCCAAACCACACTTGAGAGATCAGTAGATCTTCTAATACATGTGAAGCTTGGTAACCATGGAGAATGTTGCTATGTTGTTTAACAAAGTGTAAAGTGTTTTTGGTTTCCAATTTTTCCTAAATCCAGTCTCCTTCTTTATTGACGCTAAGCAGTGACACGCGGAAGAAGCTAAGCTCAGACAGAGTAGAAAATAAATCTCATCTACATTTTCTCCAGCTTCTCATTCTCCACAGGTGTGTTTAGTATTACTATTACTATGGCTCACAGTTTAAATCAATGATTGTGCAAGTTTTGAAGGCCCAGCATATCATGTATGAACACTCTGACGTCGCATGGTTATATTTCTCTCTGCTGGAAGTTCTGGCTTTGCTTGTAAATGGAAAAGTGAATGATTTACTTCTGTGGATATACAACAGGATAAAAATCTTAAGAATGAAAATAGTCACAAATAGATGTGCCCTGCTGACACTTGTAAACTGTTAAACTCTACCTACTGGCATTAAAAAGCAGGTTTTTTTTTTGCTAGAGTTTAAGGTTGAAGAATTTGTCATACTGGTCCAGTCTGACCAATCTTCCAATATGCTCAGGTCGACCATCTCTTCTAAAGGGGAGCACAATGGAATTGCATGTATTGACTCGGCCAAAGAAATTGCATGCCATTGAGTTGGCCCTACGGATGTGATACAAATGTTCGACAGTTACATGATCGGAATTTATATGGGCGACACCATAATATAGACAGGGTTGGAAAGTCAACAATAATGACATCAACAATATTATTAGGTCAACAATTGAAATGTAGACAGTGTTATTAGGTTGACAATCCAAATGTAGAGTGTATGATTAGGTTGACAATAATATGCCTAACCCTATCCCTAACCCTATCCTTAACCCTATCCCTAACCATAACCATATAATACCCTCTACATTTGAATGCAGGTCTAATAATATTGTCTACAATCAAATTGGCGACCTAATGATACTGACTACATTTCAATTGTCGACCTAATAATGCCGTCGACCATGTGAATTGTCGACCTAATAATACTGTCGACATTTGACATTTCAATTGTTAATTTAATGTTGTCTGCTTTCTGAATGTCGTCCAAATGAATGTCTAGCCATCAACCGCATACCGGCCCTACTGGCAACTAGCAGTTGTGAAAATAAAGTATAAATTTCCATTTGAATCTGTGTTGTTTAAAATGCATTTGCCCTCTTTGTCCCGATACTTGGAAATACCTAAATAATAATTGTGTAATTTTACAGACCAGTTCCATTTTATGCCATTGCATTTAAAAGCCTGTAATATTTTCCATAAAATTACTGTAGAAACATAGGTAGCTTAATAATTCATACAGAAATAAAATCATCTAATGACAAATATGAACAACAAGTTAACACGTGCATGATACTCATGCATTCTAGTCAAATCAAGCTACTTAAGGTGTTAAAAAGGTTCTTGTCATGCATTTGGGCCATAGCCCAGGCCTCCTCAGGGGAAGAGCATTACTTCCCGACGCAAGCGCCCTTTTTTAACGTGGTTTTGTCCACATGTCACCACCTCATCATTTTTCTCTATCACCTCATCCTTCATCTTTATCGCCACATCTATCCAGATGTCTATCCAGACACAGGGATCTCTCTCAGCGGTCCTGAGTATCACACTCCTCTCGCCCTGTCACCCCTGGCAACCACCAACCACTCCCTACTGTCACCCCTGGCAACCACCAACCACTCCCAACTGTCACTTCTCCTTCAAGAAATATATATATATTTTTTTTAAATCTTTATAAACACTTTTAATAATTAACAAATTAAATTAACAAATTAAAAACATCTTAGTATACCAAATTTCAGCCCTTTCTGAGTTTTTTTTCCACACACACTAAGAATCTAGTAGGTCAGTGTATAACTCCGCCCAGGAGGTGGCGCTGCAGCTTGTTTTTTTTTTTCACACACACACACAGACTAACACACGCCACTAGGCTTATATATATTAGATATGGATTATAGGCTACACCTGGAGTTAGTATTTAGTGTGGAAAATGTTGTTTTGTTTCCTTTTGCGCTAAATCACAGTGAAGCAAAAGTCGCTTAATACATATTTTATACATATTCATGAAATAGTAATACATGCTTACATGCTGCTAGATATTGTTAAATCCTTAATCTGATTTCATCATCTTGTATCACACTAGGTGAATGGCAACATTTCTAATGGGAAGACTAAAAAAAACTAAAAAGCTTACATTGGTTTAAAGAAAACTTTCAGTAAAAAAAAGTCAAAAGAAATACGTACTTTGCACAAGTTAATTTATCCTTGAATAAATGCATTGCCTTATTAATGCAAAATAACTTTAGGCTTCTCCCACAACAATAGGCTAGGATTCAAACTTTACATACAAGTCTCTTGTCAATGTCTGTTATCAGCATTACCATTATCTTCAAAGTTTGACAAACATACAGTATAATGTGCCTTTTTTTAACCCTTTGACTAATAACGTTATAGGATTTATGCATTGACTGTTGCATTCTTAGGTGACGATCAACATAAATCCTGTTGATGTTCTAATTCTTGATAACGATTAAAAGCTTCAGTTAGTTGGCAGGAGATCAGCTTAAGAACATGAAGGGGACCGGTTTTCCTTTTGAATCTTTGAATCCCTTCCTAATCACTTTGTGACTCAGTGATCTCTATGTTCCATGCCACCGGAGCCTTTTCTGAGTCTAGCGAGAACCACTAGGACATTATCATCATCACGGGAGTTTCCTGCAGGAAAAAGAAATCTTGGGTCTTATGAGACTCAGATGACATCATCCACAGTACCCCTAGTGTTAGTGTACTCTCCATATTTATAAATCTATCTATCTGTATCATTAAATCTTCTGTGATTATTCCAATTCTACAATGCAGAATATGTCAGCACTGGGCAAATTTTCCTAAAACTATGAAAGAGGAGGATTTCAAAGAGAAATACATTTTTCAGTACCAATTTAAAAGGTTTTCTTTCTAAAAGCTTGACAGATGTGACAATAAAGGGCTTGAATTAGAGTCGGAGGCCATTCCTGATTAGTGCAAATAGCAAATGGTCTCAGTTTGCATTATCACTGATTTGGATTTCTCCATTGTACCTTTCTGGGCTTAGAAAGGTGGAATGGAGCAGGTAGTGGGCGAGCCTTCCTTTTGCAGGTGCTTTTAGCTGGTGCAAGAGACCTTGATGTGTTAAAAAAAAATAATTAAATTCAAACATAAGTGTGCACCCCCTACCAAACAGCATAACCAACCCTTGTGCTGTTTTTTTTTTTTGGGGGGGGGGGGGGCGACACAATTTTCATCTTATTTTTACATACATTTTTTAAATAATTTATCTTCTTTACAGGGCCACTATGCACAAGACACTTGCACACTAGCCCATAAGGCAGATAAAGAGGTGTGTTTGTCCAATTTGCACAGTATTCTAAGTCGCACGGTTTCATCAGAGTGTGATCTGAGTCACATATACTAGCAAAATAGCAGGGCCTCAAAACAGCAAATTACCATCGCCACTAGCACAGAGAACACAAAGCCAGAGAGGGTAAGAAGTCTGGATTACCCTTTGATGGACTCTGCAGGCACTCAAATTAACAGTTGTTATATATGTTATAGATATAATATTATAGAATCACATAAAACGCTAGATATACAGTGGCAGCAGAGATACAGTTCCAAAACAACTGCACATAAGTTGTAGAGATATTTAACAGTAATATAAAATATGGAGTGTAATACAGCGCTACTGGAATCCCAAAATAAGCAGAACAGATACTGACTTCGTTGTATTATAAAGAACACGGAGCTGTAATAAATAATCTGGCACGTTCTATTGAAAATCAACTTACAATACTAATGCCATTGATGTTCCCGTAGCAGGTACTTGTAGCGGAGATCGTCTTCTAATGTGACGGATGTCAGGTGTGTAACAATGATAGCCGTCTTCACCTTTCAATAGGGAAACCATCTGTGTTCCCGTAATGAATACTTGTATCGAACACCGTCTCCAAATACTAAATGCTATCCAATGTGTCTGAATAATACAGCAGATCCGTTTGTGCCTCCCCTCTCAGTCAAAGAATGAACATGAATGGGGAGAGAAATATAGCAAAATCTAGTGTAGTACATTTAAAACAATAAAATTTATTTAAGCAAAAACCACATAGGGCAAGAAATATGATCGCCCGTACCAGATATCAAATAGTAACACTCATAGAATAACTACGTTTGAAGAACGGAGCGTCCAAATGATCGTCACGTCACCACGAGTCCGGTTAGCGGGTTCTCAATACTTCCGTCCTTCAATCACCGACGCGTTTCGACTTAGAAAAAGTCTTTATCAAGGTATCAAGGTACTTGTTAATAATAATCAAGGTTATAATCAAGATAATAATATCAAGGTTCTTTATAATACAACAAAGTCAGTATCTGTTCTGCTTATTTTGGGATTCCAGTAGCGCTGTATTACACTCCATATTTTAGTTGTTATATATGTGGCAAAAGTGTTATCCACACATACCCAGGATACAGGTGCAATTCACTAGATCTTGCACTATTAATTATGGGTGGACTAACCTGGTACACTCTTTCAGTTGGAGTCACTTGAAGGACTCTACAATCACCTTACTTCTCCTGTTTCTCAATATAATAATATGTTGCTGGTGTTTTAATTTTGTCTCATACCACAGCAGTTATTAAGTCATTTGTGAATGTGGTTTAATGTGTTGGATGTTACACAATCTCTTACTTCCTTTAAAATCATTGTCACCATTTCCTCGTTGGGCCAGCATCTCTTACTTCCCATAACCATTTGTTCTCATTAGTATTTAATATCCTATCACATTTTCTCTTTTCTTTTGCTCTGTTATGCCATTTGTTGTGAAGTTGAAGTCCTTTCCCAATTTAAATCCCTCAGTTTGCCATGTTATTGTCATTAGTTTGTAGAAAGTATGCATCGTAGTCAACTATATGCAGTACATTTCCAATAAAGATGTTTAGACTTTGATGGCTGAAGCTGCACGTTTGTCAAACATACTATTCCATCTGGTTGGGGCCTCCACTTTCAACTTGTGTAATGTCAATTCATTCATAGCCTGAAGTGTATGTTTAAAGTAAGAAAAGATTTTTACGTGCCAGGAAAAAAAATGCTTTGCACATCAGTAGCACTCTATGCTTGGGAAACATGCCCTGGGTATAGCCATGGGGATAACATCTTGTGAGGATCTTACAAACTATCCATTATCAACATTAGTACACCCACTTTCAACATCTGTATCTTTACCCATATGTAAGCAAACTCTTTCTACCTCTTTCTCTTCCTCATCTGCATCATTACTATTTTCAGAAACATAAATTTGCATTAGCCCTTCAGAATAAGGTAACTGTTCATTATCAGCTGCCAATGCTGTTATTTATTTTTTTAATCATTTTTTGATAATTGACAAATGTGTTTTTTTACACTAGCAACACCATTTCCTGGGTTTGACCAAATGCTGCAGTTGTTGGTGCTTCTGAGTTTTGTCAGCAGGAACACCACATGAGGACATTATAACAGTTTGATTGTCAGGTGGTTCTGCTAAGGGAGGAGGTCAGTTGTTCTTTACGTATTTGTACCACCAATGTTGCTCCACAGAACCTGTGTGGCTCATTTCAGCATGACTAATTTTCTCCTCATTTAAATAATCATGATGAGATAGATTTCTGCTATGACTGCTCAAAACACCAATAAAGCAGCTGCATCCCTTTGATGACTTAACATTTAGTTGAAGACTTAACATCAATGTTTTGGGTCTGTGTTTCTTTTGCGGGAAGTTTAATTAATGTTTAATTAATATTGTCATAAAAAATAACAAACAAAGGTTTATAGCAGAGTAGGGTATCGAAACAATGAACAATGACAATACAAATACAAAAAAGATTGATAAAAGATTAATAATTATGAAATGTCTCAAAACAAGGACAGAACAATTCTCAGAGTGACTTAGAAAATGAGCTAGACTTTAGCCAGTGCAAAAAAATGAATCGTAAATCTTCTGGTTCCTCAAATTAGGAGCTCTTGCTGTGCTGTCCTGAATTGCCAGTACTTGCAGTAAAGAGTGGTGTGATTATCTACCTTTCCTTTTTTTAGTATTTAAGGAGTAGCTGCCTAAAGGAGTTAAGTGTAGCTAACCACTTGTACCTCAACAAGTTAGAAACAAATAATAATCAATCTTCTTGGCGCTAAAAGAAGAAATGGCAGAAATGTGTGGGGCATATATATTTGACTTAGGCTTATGACTATATTGTACAGAAGTACTTGTAGTGCACTGAAACACCCCTGTGCAACTTTTTGAAAGAGAGTTACTGACAGCAAAAGAACGATTCTCACAGTGATCCATAGGATTGTTAGCTACAATAGCAAAAAATAATAACCAGTAGTAATTCTTTTGGTACAACAAATCAAGATCGGTTGCATAAATCTGACCGGCTGTATTTAATGCTCTTTGCAATACTTTCCTGTGATTGCCTTATCCCTATTCCTTCCCCAACAGCACTACAGACATTAATTAGTTGATACTCTATTTGTATTATATAAATTCTGTGAAATTTGGAATGGGGAATTTAAAAATTCAGTACACAATGACTAATTAGCGATAAAATGACCAAGCAAAAGCGGAACTGAGCGATTGTATTAGCTGTGAAGTTGCCTCTACTGCCACAAATTCAATATATCATCATCATCATCATCATCATTTATTTATATAGTGCCAACATATTCCGTAGCGCTTTACAATTGGGGACAAACACAGTAAACTAATAAACAAACTGGGTAAAACAGACGAAGAGAGTGAGAAGGCCCTGCTCGCAAGCATACAGTCTATGGGACAATGGGAGTTTGATACATGAGGTTAAGTCTACATTTTGCCAGACTGCAAAGGTAAAAGTGACTCATAAGCTAAATGATCCTGTTACACAACAATGTTGGTCATGGGGTAGTTGTCTTGTGTGAAATTGTGTAATGGATGGTAATAGGGTAATGCAGTGAGGTTAAGAGGGTAGTTAAGGAATATTATAAGCTTGTCTGAAGAGGTGGGTTTTCAGAGAACGCTTGAAAGTTTGTAGACCAGAGGAGAGTCTTATTGTGCGAGGGAGAGAATTCCATAGAGTGGGTGCAGCCCGAAAAAAGTCCTGTAACCGGGAATGGGAGGATGTAATGAGGGTGGATGAGAGACGCAGATCTCTCATCCACCTCCACCCTCCACTAATCTTTATTAATGAACAAGTTCTGACTTAACAGATCTCTTTTGATAACTATGTAGAGATGTGGATCTACTATACATCTAACTTTATATCCCCAACTGGCTATCGGCAAGGGGTGGTCTGATTATCTACAATGTATGGAAAATGTTTATTTAAATTATTTTTTACTATACTTTGGAGCCGCAAAATATATTTAAAAATTATGTTATTCTACAATACACTGTGGCTCTCCAATCATTAAAACATTTTGCAGTGCCCCTCGTAGTTATTGTAAATGTTTCTGTGTGTATGAAATAATAACAAAATCACTGCAATTATTTTATTTTTTGAATTTTAAAATAACTTGGACTTCAGGAGAAAAGTTCCATAGATATACAGTTGTATGGTTAAAATGTTATTGTTCCGCTGCCAATTTCTTAAGAATTCACTTGTGTGCCGTTATGCAAAACTGCCTTCCCTGACGCAGTCTGTACTATTATTTATTATCACTAATGTGTTGTGCTTCTATAAATATTTAATGAAACAATGACACTGATAACCACTCATATTTCAAAAACTGTTAACATATTGCTAATTATCCTATTATATGCATGAGTAAATGAATAAATGCTCATATTTTATTGTGGAAATCAGCCTTTTTGAAAAAGAAATTCTGCAAACTGTAACTTAGTATATTTTTCTTGATGCAAATGAGGGCAGGTTCACACATTCCTCCATGCTAATAAAACTAAATACACAGTACAACATCATTTACATACCCAATATGCATATAGGCTAATTAAGCTTGCTTTATTACCATGTCATTGAACATTCTGCAATTATGTGGCGGGGAGATTTAGAGAATGATGACTTTGAAAGAATTATTGACATGTTTTACATATTTAAATGTGTTATGTGTTTTAAGTGGGCTGACAACATTTTTAACAAGACGTTCCATATGCCCTTCAAGTTGCATATAAATCAGAATAGACTTTCATGATCTGGAAATGTGGGCAGTGACAAAGAAACAGGTATGAAATGTATTGAGACTGGTGGTCTATATATTTCTAACAAACAGTGACTTAGTTTTGTTGAGTGAAAACATTTGGACACTTTGCAAGATATCAGGTGATTTTGCCGTTGCAACTAAATTTCAACTGTACAGGTATACATTTATATAGTCTGGAGAACAACATATATTGTTGTATCCCTTTAACTGTACCATTATCAAATATGAGTATAAACAAAAATCAATGTTGTACTTTGAAGAGAGAGAGGGAGAGAGAGAGATAAGGAGAGAGAAGAAAGGGAGAGAGAGAGAGAGGGGAAGAGGGAGAGAGATAGGGGGAGAGAGAGAGAATGAGAGAGTGGGAGAGAGAGAGGGAGAAAGAGAGGGGGAGAGGGAGAGAGATAGGGGGAGAGAGAGAGAGAGAGGGAGAGAGAGAGAGAGAGGGAGCGGGAGAGAGATAGGGGGAGAGAGAGCGAGAGAGAGAGGGAGAGAGAGGGAGGGAGGGAGAGAGAGAGAGGGAGATAGGGGGAGAGAGAGAGGGAGAGAGAGGGAGGGAGAGAGAGGGGGAGTGGGAGAGAGAGGGAGAGAGATAGGGGGAGAGGGAGAGGGAGAGAGATAGGTTGAGAGAGAGAGGGAGTGGGAGAGAGAGGGAGAGAGAGAGAGAGAGAGAGGGAGAGGGAGAGAGAAGGAGAGGGAGAGAGAGGGAGTAGAGTTTGTTGGCAAATATCTTCCACTACTCTCAAGGTAGAGCTGCCAAATCTTACATCGTTATTTAGAATTGAAAAAGTAACCTATCTGACCACATAGCAACAATGCGACAAAGCAGCAGAGTGACAAATACTGAAAACATAATTTTTTGGTTGTAAACAATTGTTTGATTGCTGGAAGGAAATTCCCTACAACACAACATAACATAATTTCTAAATAGATTTTTTTTGGTCTATTTACCAAATGATTTGCTAATATTTAAAAACTGGTACACATTACAATTTGCACCTATGCCACGCTGGTATACCCTGATAGTAGAAAATATAAGTATTGGAAACATTTGTGTTGTTAAATACAACAAAAAATGTAATATACCTAAAATGGCTAGCAAGAGAAATTGCCAGACACATTTTGGTCTTTGACAGCACTCATTAAAAGATCAGGACCAGATTTGTTCTTTGAGCTGTTTCTTTACAACATACTGTGCAGCACACTGCATCAAATGAAAAAAGGCGAAATGATAAATACCAAAGACAATTTACAAATAAAGAACCTGCAGGTTCAAAACTTGTGTCACTTTAAGATCAGTCCCATCATTAGCCATGTCCTTTCTCAGATCAAGTATACAACACTTAGCTGAAAGAAAAGGTAATATGCAGTTCCCAAGACAGATTATTGTCAAAGAATATTTGTGTAATGGATATGGAAGAAAAGTCCAGTTTCCAGAGTGGAAGGAATCAGGAAAAAGCCAATGTCAGGCATGCAGATTTAGATTGTCGTAAAATAAGACAATGGGCCCCGATTCATTAGTGATCTTATCTGCCTTTTTTTGCTTATCTTAAGCAAATCCACTCTGTGCATGCTCAGAAAAGGGAGATAAGAAGCAAAATCCACTGCGTAAGTGAAGAATTTCTTAAGTTAAGATGAAAATGCATCTTAAATTCACTCTTATCTCCCCGTTTCTTCTTAAAAATAAGCATCTTAACTTTTGCACAAGATAAGATCCCTATTGAATCAGGCCCAATGTTATTACACATGGGGGGAATTCAATTGGCCACGTTACTCTCGAAAGTATTGCGGCCTGCGTACTATTACCGTTTATACAGTAATTTTAACCCGGATTTCTGCTCGCGGCTCCCCGAGCCACGTGAAAGGATCAGCGTTGAAGATTACCATACGAACAGTAACATTGTGCACTATTACCATAGTAAAATCAATTGAATTCCCCCCATGTAATCAAGCAGGTACATTGTCAAGTATAAACCAGCTCAGTACACAGGTAGCAATATTAGAAGTACAAATCAAGAATACATAGTTCAAACCACAATTATCGGATAAGGGAAACAGGAAACTGTTGGGTTTAAATTATTGTGCCCATTTTAAATAACTGTCCACCAATAAGTGTGCATATGTTATAATGTATCACGTTCTGTAAAGAAAGTATAATTTAGATTTCTACCATGCTGTTAAACGTCTAGTCATGTGGGTAATTTAAGAGATATGATCTTGGGATCTAGTTACTTAGATCATGACATTGGGAAAGAGCTTGTCACGGTTGTCATCATCATCATCACCATTTATTTATATAGCACCACTGATTCCGCAGCGCTGTACAGAGAACTCACATCAGTCCCTGCCCCATTGGAGCTTACAGTCTAAATTTTCTAACACACACACACAGACAGACACACAGACTAGGGTCAATTTTGTTAGCAGCCAATTAACCTACCAGTATGTTTTTGGAGTGTGGCAGGAAACCGGAGCACCCGAAGGAAACCCACGCAAACACAGGGAGAACATACAAACTTCTCACAGATAAGGCCATGGTCGGGAATTGAACTCATGACCGCAGCACTGTGAGGCAGAAGTGCTAACCACTTAGCCTCCGTGCTGTTTTTCTTGATCTGTTTGATCTGTTTGTGGGAACTCAACCCCGGTACCTGTAACCAGGAACACAGCACTAGAACTCACTACTAAGAACTCAGAATGTGCACACAGAAACTCAGAACAGAATGAGCTGAAACTGGATACAGGAACTCAAAACTGTAACTAGGAATACATAGGCAAACCAAGGGGGGGGGGGGTTCCTAGTGCCTGAAAACCCCCTTCCAAGCTTGGGGCACTGTATAATTGAGGTGGCTGGACCCTGATCCCGCTTCACACAGCTCTGCTTGAAAAGGGAGAGCTGCGTGCACCTAACAGTAGTGCACACAGCATTTCCCATGTATATTATGGGGATAGGAAGAGTTGGAGAGAAGCCAAACACTGTCTAAAATTATAGCTCCGCCCCCATGCATGTTGGTCATGCCAACTGCCAGCTAGGCGTGGAAGCCTCCCTCTACAAATCCTGCGTTTGCCCCTGGAATGCAGGAATAAGGACTGTGAGACAACCACAGACCTGGAACCCACACACAGATACATAGAACTGGGAATTAGTCCTAGCAGCTCAGAACCAGCCCCAGCTACAGGACTGGTGATACTGGCAAAACCCCAAACACTGCAGAATAAGCACTAGATGATGCAAGTTGTTGCTTAGGTATGAGCACTCTTGATGAAATGCAGGATTCTTTCAGAAAGATGAGCAGTTTGGAACATGCAAGGTGTTTGTAGAAAGATGAGAATTTCGGGAAGTGCTGGGTGCTGTGCAGAATGATGTTCGCTTGGAAATGCAGAGAACTTCCAGAAAGATGTTTGATTGGAGATGCAAGGTAACCAGGAACAGTGCCGGAAACAATTGGAACCTGGAGTCAATAACTATCCTCAGGAGACAAAATGTGTTATTCTGGAAATGAGCAGATATCAGCACCAGGTTTAAAGAGGGTGTTCCTAACACCTATTGGTTGCACAGATCATGTGATAACAGCCAATGAATCTGGTTGGTCTGGAATGATCACCTGACTGAATCCGAGATGGCTGCACCCAGGCAGCAGAACAGACATTATGGGGTAAATGTATCAAGCTGAGAGTTTTCCGGCGGGTTTAAAAAGTGGAGATGTTGCCTATAGCAACCAATCAGATTCTAGCTATCATTTTGTAGAATGTACTAAATAAATGATAGCTAGAATCTGATCAAACCCGCCGGAAAACTCTCAGCTTGATACATTTACCCCTATGTGTTTGTTTACAAATGAAGATGTGGTAGTCAGGAATTCTGCAGTTGACCAGGAAGAACACAAATAGCTGTTTCTAATTTTAGGTCATATATGGGGCAACATGGGCCAATTTGCTCATAGTGGAGTGTGAGAGTGAAAACAGCAATTAGACTGTAAAATTGTTTGGACAGGGAAACCGAGCTTGCAAATCTCCATGCAAAGCACTGAGAAAAATTGTATCACTGTTCATATAAAAAAAATATTCTTAAAATAACTGTAAATTAAAGTAGATTTAGCAATGTCCATTAATTCAGTCAACAGCATAATCATAATATTTTAATAACATATTCTCACTTTATTCTTATTACGTATTGAACAATGCTGCAGCTTCTTTGATCAAATAATCCTCCCTCATTATAATCATCACTCAAAGTGAATAATAGGCCTCACTTGCTGCTTGGGTGCCGTTCCCGTGCTCTTTCATTATTGTATGAAAACAGTTCCACAACAATGTATGTAAAACATGTCAATGCTAGCTTAACTCTCTCTTCAAATATGTCTTACAGTTATATGGAAAGATCTTAAAGTAACTATAAACTATAATGGGATATGTTGGCTTATCACAGAGGATGCCATTTAATGCAGTGTTCATTTTAAGAGAGCGAAATAATGTAATTAAAGAGTTGAGTGGTGGTAATAGAGCAGGGAGTATAAAATAATGAAATAGTATATTCTCCTTTCTCCTGGATTTAGATGTTTATGGATGATCCATCTCCCTTCCACACCATCTTTCTCTCTCTCTCTTTCCCTATATATTTCTTTCTCTCTCTCTCTCTCCTTTCTTTCTTTCTTTCTTTCTTTCTTTCTTTCTTTCTTTCATTCTTTCTCTCTTTAATTTTCTTTCTCTTTCTTTCTTTCTCTCATTCTTTCTCTCTTTAATTTTCTTTCTCTTTCTTTCTTTCTCTCATTCTTTCTCTCTTTAATTTTCTTTCTTTCATTCTTTCTTTCTTTCCTTCTTTCTTTCTCTCATTCTTTCTCTCTTTAATTTTCTTTCTTTCTTTCTCTCATTTTTTCTTTCTTTCTCTCATTCTTTCTTTCTTTCTTTCATTCTTTCTCTCTTTAATTTTCTTTCTCTTTCTTTCTTTCTTTCTTTCTTTCTTTCTCTCAGTCTTTCTCTCTTTAATTTTCTTTCTCTTTCTTTCTTTCTTTGTTTCATTCTTTCTCTCTTTAATTTTCTTTCTTTCATTCTTTCTTTCTTTCCTTCTCTCATTCTTTCTCTCTTTAATTTTCTTTCTTTTTTTCTTTCTTTCTTTCTTTCTCTCATTCTTTCTTTCTCTCATTCTTTCTTTCTTTCTCTCATTCTTTCTTTCTCTCATTCTTTCTTTCTTTCTCTCATTCTGTCTCTCTTTAATTTTCTTTCTTTCTTTCTTTTTCTGTATTATATTGATTATATCAAGACAGTATAAAACCCATAATCACAATGCAGAGATATGTATGAATTCAAATATTCACTTATACAGTAATGTTACAATATATATTCAATAACAATCTTACACATTGTACTTATAGATGATACATTGTCTGTGTGTAGGTACATTCATTTCTAGTACAAATTTATTACTCTATCTCATAAATGTGTAAATATCTTGTTTATTTATATGTATGAATGCATGTATACATGTGTGTGTCCCAGATTCCATTAAACTCTTATTATCACACATAGCTTTGAATATATATAAATACTGTATAAATGCCCCACTAGTCCTGCATGCAAGCCAAACAAATTTCTTGCTATATCACAAATGCACAAAAGAAGACATCATTGTTTTTGTATTATAAACGTACATATACAGTAACAACCTCTGTACTGTATATTCTTAATAAGATATATACTACATGAGAGTCATTTTGATCAACCGCAGTGGCCATATTGGACCATTTAAAACACCACATTAAGGTTTACAATATCCACACTGTATTCGAAATAAGTAATATATACAGTCCCACGCTTATGCAGCAGTGCAGGGGGTAACAAAGCATGGCACAACATTGGCCATCTTGAAAGCATGAAAGGATTAAATCAAACACACTGTCCTTATATCATAACATAGAACAACAGCATTGCATGATAGCTATACAGCCATTCATTAATCCACATATCCAGCTACACTGTTCAATGCTATTCGACTGTGCTATCTCACAACATATTTTGACAAAATGCTTACAATTCTCATTCACATGGTCTAATATCATGTAAAATCCACATGCATATTAGCCATAGTGTAATTTACCTCTATATACCCCAGTAGCAAGTAGGTCACTTAATGGTCATACTAAGTAGAGGGGGAGGGGTGTGTCCCAGTACTTATTACTCATCCTTTTGAAGTTGGCAACAGGGGGATCCAGGGGAAAGGTGGGTGTTAGGAAAGGGCTTGGCAAAACATGTAATTTAGGCTCCGCCCCTGCCGTGAATTCACGGCAATGCATAGCCGGGTGCGGGGCTAAATTGCGTGATCTCGTCATTAAGCTCTGCCCCATAAGGATCCAGGAGGATGCCTACTCTTCCGAGAGTCTGGGAGGACTCCCCGAAATTCCAAAGCCTCCTGGAAAATCTGGGAGTGTAGGCAAGTATTGTTTAACCACTCAGACAGTTTGGACAAAGACTTGCCACATGTCATATGAGGTGGGAAAGAACCAGCTGTTTTGTGAATGGCTAGTTATTTAATCTACTTGTCTGACTTTCTGGATGGCAAATGGGATACTATAATCTTTATTAGCAACACCTGCACCTTTCCGTTGTGTGTAACTTCTTCCAGTGAGCCTCAGATAGGCAAACAACTTTTTATTCTATATGTATGTTTTTTTTAAGTTAATAAACGGTAATACACTATCCTGTGCCCCCTTCTCTGTTTATGTCTTATGCTCTAAATGGTTAATCCTCTATAGAAGGGTATATAAAGGGAAGCAGCGGAATTTTATAGAAAAGGACTATTATATTTTGTGCCATTTGCATTATCGGTCCCATTGTTGGATGTTTATTTAATTTAGAAAATATGCGCAGGATAGAATGAGCTATGTTGGTATTCAATGATGTGACATCTATTGCTATCCATATGTAGACTCTGGACCATTCAGTATCCTAAACTAGTAAGAGAGCTAAAATACACAGATAGGAACATAGGTTAATAACCCATTTTTGTGTATGGATGTCTATGAACTGGGACAAGATGGAAGTTAGAAGTTTACTTTGTAAATGATGGGCAGACAATTGGATTCCTTAACGTTTTCTGAATTAAAAAATAGGCCATTGAAGGTTTCTGAATGAGAATGAATTATTTTAAGTTTTTTTGGATAGGATTGACAGGTCTCTACACACTTCATGTCACACATCACATGACTCCACTGTCACACCTGGAGAATTTTTTGATGGGTAGCTGCCATGGATTGACAAAGTGAATAACTGAATGGGGACAGCCTGTTTTCTCCACATTCCCGTCTTTCCACAGCAACATTTTCTGTGAGCATCTCAGCAATCGTGAAATTCTTCAAATTTGCATTTTAATACGATTTTGCTCCCATTTTGGCATATATTAGTTCATATGTGCAAGAAGTTATCTAAAATTGTTTTTGGAGGTGACAGAGAAAGAGGAGGAAGTTACAGGATGCCAGAAAGTGTAGTCGCTGATGTAAAACATTCTCTGGAAGAAACTTTACAGGACAGAGCTATTTTTTGACTGTTGTAATACAGACATAACTCTTTCTAGCTGTATACAAGAGCGGATGGACGCTCTGAAATTGTTTATATTTCAGCAGAAATGGATCATGATAAGGGTTAGTGTGGGGTTTGAAAGGGTTGCAGATGAATGCTATATTAGCAGAAGGTGGATAGAGAAGTATTCTACACATCTAGTCACAGTTCTCCTTTCCTTTTTGGAACTTTGCAACACATTTTACAAAAAATATATTTATTGTCTGTCTGCATTACACTGTCCATTATCTTTAATTACATGAAGGGATTACTCTGCCACCTTGTCTCAATGCTACCAGTGGTATTACTGATTCCCTTTCATCATCAGTAACCTGCCATTACTGACCACTCATAATAGTGTTACTCGGGCCACCAGACATTCACCGATGGTGTCAACCAGTTATAGTAGTCTCTGCCAACACCAGGCTCCTTCACTGGCACATGGGACCGCTTTCGTTTGGGTGTTGTTTATAGCTGCTGTAGGACCTCTTTGTCGGTAACTATGTCTGGTTCCTCCAGACTATTTACTTAGGACTGCAGGGTAGCATGAAGAGCGTTGGCTGCATGCGCATCTTGTCACATAAGACTGCCTATGACTTGAGAGCCGAAAGGGGGGAGAGAAGGGGGAAGGAAGGGGCGGATTGACGTAGGCCATGTGCAGTAAGGCCATGCCACAGCAGTTGCGCCCAACTTAATTCTTGTGTTTCTGGTAAGTGTGTCTGGTTTCAGCTGTATCACTTGCACCAGCAACAGGGCAAGTGCAGGATATAGAGGAATTTCACATTCCAACATGATAATGATCCAAAGCACAAATGCAAGTTACCCAAATAATGGCTCCAAGAAAGGAAAATCAAAGTATTGGGATGGCCCTGCCATAGACCATATATGAATACTACTGAAACCCTGTTGAATAACCTAAAGAGGGCTGTACACAAGAGATCCCTCACAATTTTATGGACCTTGAACTTTTTTGCAGGGATGAGTGGGATAGATTTGCGCAAGATTGTGTTGTTCTAAAGACTCGCTGCTTTAATAAATTCAATTGGTGCTTCTACAAAGTATTAATTTAGGGGTATACATATTTATGCAACCAGGGTATTGTAGAATTTTTCCTAAAAACTATAACTAAAATATATTAATATAACAAACTATATTTGTTTTTACTTGAATTTTTTGGTTGCAAGGTCATATAAAAGGTGCTATGTTGAAGGCTGATACTAAATATAAACTTTGAATTTAGTTTCCAATTACACAGTTTTGTTTTAGTTTTGGTCAGTTAAGTTTTTGACTTTTCTTCACTTCCATTATGCTGGGAAATTAAGTATACTACTTATTTTATATGATGAGCAAATTTAGCTTTCCATAACCTAGCTACATTCAAACACACTACTATAATGCTGAATGCCTATCTTGATAAGAACCAACAATGCTACAGGGGCTGAGGGTGAAAGAGGGATAATTTGCTAATTAATATAAAAAAAACATTTATTCAGAATAGTATCAATGTCAGTTATTCTCCCCATACACATATCATTCAGTTTCTTTACACACACAATCTCCAGTAATAGCAAAAATCACTAAAGAACATTTGATACGTGCAGTATTTTTGAAATTCTCTATATGGCTTTTGCATGTAGATCCATGATTGGTAAAACTTTTCCAAACATTCTCAACAAAGGATTATCCAAACTCTTGTTCTTCAATGAGCATATCAGTCAACTATGTACTTGTGTATCCTAGATCACCCCCTTGCTTGACCATCATATCTCTATAAACTTATTTTACCTCAATATTGTTTTGGAAATACCTGTAAGAGAGTAAGATCCATGAAACCATTTCACAAAGTCTTCACTTGTAGCAGTCCCCTTTCTTGTAGAAGACTATGGGCCTGAGTCATTAAGGAAATTAAGGCAAAAAAAGGAATAATTGTTCTCCGGGACAAGTCATGTTACAATGCAAGAGGTGCAAATTAGTTTATTATTTTGCACATAAGTTAAATACTGGCTGTTTTTTCATCTAGTACACAAATACTTGATAGCTTTATTTTTACACTAAAGTTTAAAGTTGATCTAGGACATGCTCTACCCCAAATATAAATCCTCAAAAAATATCAATAAATACTGGAGCAGGTTCTGACCAGCTAATGAAGCAAAAAATATGCCTTTTTTTATTAGTTAAAGCAGTTGGGGTCTGTTAGAATAAAAACAACATGGGTAAATTTATTATGGGGGAGATAATGTTTGCTAATGGGAGAGAATCTAAAACACAAAGGGAGGATCGCTCAGACAGTCAATAGTTTATA
The DNA here is from genome assembly GCF_038048845.1 of Mixophyes fleayi. Classification (NCBI taxonomy): domain Eukaryota; kingdom Metazoa; phylum Chordata; class Amphibia; order Anura; family Limnodynastidae; genus Mixophyes; species Mixophyes fleayi. Next base: position 259,165,941 of record NC_134406.1, on the reverse strand, counting down.
TTACAAGCTGGGCATTGCTCTACTTTGGGGTAGTGGCAGCAGACCGTTGCTTAGAGAGACTTTGCCATTGCTGATTTCTGCTTACGATGACTCCAAATCAATATCCTTGTGAGCTTGTGGTTTCATTTGGCAAGTGATGATGACTGTACTACCATCCTTGCTGATCAGCCGCTTTACTCGCTACTTCCACTTATACAAAATTGTTTAGAAGTGAATTCCTCTGAAACAAATACGTATGTTTTAAACAAGGTTCAAAATGTGACACCACTATAGAGCCCAAGAACTGACATATATATATATTTTAATTTAGCTTTTTTGGTTCATGTTTTTTTTTGTCATAACACCTCTGCATGTGCACAAATTCCTATTTTTGGAGAAAAGAGGTTTGTGGACTATGACTGAAGTTTGGAAGAAAAAAAATGATTAAATTCAGGGGTTTGTGGTAGCTTTCCTTCTGTGATATTCACACAATTTTGCAAAACTGTGCAACACCTAGGCAAATACATGGAATTATAGGAAAGGTTTTGTTTTTAATATTGTGCCCCCCCTACCCCGTGTTATTTTTACATGTTGGTGAAAAACTAGGTGCTTTAATGCCCTTAATCTACAGTGTGTGTATATAGATAGATAGATAGATAGATAGATAGATAGATAGATAGATAGATATTTATATATATATATTAAAGTTCCTGCAGTGAAATTAAATATATATAATTTATTATAAATATAAATATTAACTAATAAATATAATTATACATATATATATATTATTTATATAATAAATATATATATATATATATATATATATATATATATATATGTATAATAAATGTTTAATTTCTGTTCATAATTAACGTTCCCATTTATGTTCTAAATTATGCAAAGAAGCATGGAATTTAGAAAGCAAACACCAAATAGGAAAAAAAATGACAAGTACAAAACACAATTATATGTCTCACATAAATAAATATGCTACAATCAGTGAAGAGCTCATTAAGCTGGTTTTAATTTTTCTTTTTTATGCTATGGGTTATTGACTCTTCAATTAAGCTGTGCATTTTTTTTATCCGTACACTTCTTCAGATTTCATTATTGTGTTATATTCTATAAATATGTCATGAACCCTATACCTCACGTAGATAGACTAGAAATGATAGCAGTCTATTGCAGTGCACGGTAGGTTGTTGTAAATGTTTTCACTGCTAAGCTCGTCTATTTATTAAAGATAGTAAGATCTTTATCTCCTATGTAAAAATTATGAATATAAAGTGGGTTCGTTCAACAACTGCCAAATTGATTTTATTATTTACTAACGTGTATATGTGGGAAATGTTTAGAAGGCTAAAGACTTGATTAAACATATTGTAATAAAAATATACAAAAGATAAAGAATGGAAATAAACCGTTGACACAAACATTTTGATGAGGTTCACAATTGTGATCCTTTTCATCTAAAATTATCATCAGCAGCAGCTATTTATATAGCGCTACTAATTCCTCAGCGCTGTACAGAGAACTCACTCACATCAGTCCTTGCCCCATTAGAGCTTACAGTCTAATTTCCCTAACATACACACACAGACTAGGGTCAATTTTTATAGCAGCTAATTAACCTACTAGTATGTTTTTGGAATGTGGGAGGAAACCGGAGCACCCGGAGGAAACCCACGCAAACACGGGGTGAACATACAAACTCCACACAGATAAGACCATGGTTGAGAATCAAACTCATGACCCCAGTGCTAACCACTAAGCCACCGTGCTGCCAACCATATATAATTAAAAGGTTAGTAAAGTGATTTTGTTAAAAAGAAAATAAATATTGTATCTATAAATTATATAGCAGATTTTTAAGTTGATTTAGTAAAAATGTCAACTTTATTCCCTAACTGAAATAAAAACAAATAGGATATAAAAAGTACCGTACTTTTAGTTGAGCATTTACTATACTTGCACCCACTTGTACTTAGAGAGGCGGGTCAGGGGTGTTCACATGTTAGTTTAGTACAGCAGGGTCATGGAGACTCAAGTCAACTATACCTCTTAAAGATGGTTCAATTTTGACTTACACATATCTGTAAGATCTTTACCTTTTAGGGGGCGTATTATTGCACAAACCAAATGCCTGGTGCAAGTTCATGACTGTTACGTTCGTATGTATTGTTTGCAATAAAGATTCCCTGATGCGATCGCTGTGGTTCCAAAGCACAAAGGGTTTTATTCGCAAAGTATTACAAAGCAAAGTTTGGTATGCATACGCCTGGGCGGTTTGCACCAACACAAGCTTCTATCAGAACGCTCTGGTTTCTAAAGCCAGAGGTGAACAATTTATACACTGTACAGTTGTAAAAAGCAGTGACATCACAATGATACACAGTTACAGTATTAAGGTCCACATTCATAGGTCGATGAATCATGACCTCCCAAGAACTCGACGTGTCATTGGTTGATTCTCTAGTCATTGTTTCTTGAAGTGGCCAGGTGTCCATCCAAAGGTTCCCGCCCCTACACCTGTATAATCTGGTTATTTTTTGACATCTCTGGAATTGCTATTTGATGTATGAAAAGTGATATTATTTATAACTAGCATTAGCAATGTGCAAACACTACATGAATATTACTGGAAATGTTTTATGCAATTGCGAACAAAATTATACCAAACTCACCGTTAAATGTAACTTTAATGTTGAAAACATTAATTAGCCTCTTCACCACTTTATATTTTATATTAAAAGATAGAAAATACACTAAATTTATTTAAATGTTGCTACCATAATAATTAAGTTGCATATTAATCACATCATAACTTATTGTGGTGTACAGAAATTATTGATTACCACCTTCATCCAAACATTAAACTTCAATATGCTACGGAATTTACTGGCGCTATATAAATAAATAAATGATGATGATGATGAATATGATGGTCACATTTTTGCTTTACTCTATAGTAAAAATTGCATATTGCTTAAGATACATACAAATCATAATAATGCTGCAGGAAAGTAAGTGTATGAACACATTTTTGCATCCATGTAAATCATGCCCATGATGAGACAAAGAATAAACATGAACTGTTACAGACCGAGCCATTGCTGGATAGTTAATCTGTTGAGAAGACATCACAAACTAACCTGCAGCATGGATTTGTGAAATACACATACATCCAATATAGTTCTGAGATTCCCTGTAGGTTCATACTGGTTTTGTGTAGTAATAGTCTTTTCTTTTACAGCAAAAGATATTCAGTGCTTTGACATTGCATTTTTTTCTTTCTTCTATTTTATTTTATAGGATTTCTGGAGGTCTCTTGATCACAAACAGTTTCATTTCGGTGAAGACTTATCACTGTTTCCATCTTGTATTGCTAATCCTGCATGCTGGTCCTCTTTAGTGATGTCTGGTGAGTTTTCTCAAAAGAAGTAAGTTCCATAAAAAATTTAAACATGTATTCAAATACATGGGTTAAAGGTGATAAATCATATATGCTGGTTAAAAAAAAATTCTAGCAACTAAATTAAGAGAGATAGATGTGCTTGGATATCCCAGATGCGTTTGCTACTGTCTATCGCTTTCTCAGTGATAGAGAACTTAGAGGTCCCAGTACTGAGACTTGTGGTACTCCAACTGATAAAGGAAACGACACAGAGGTGGATACAGAGAAATTAACACTGATAGAGCTATTAGATAGGTAGGATGAGAACCAGGATAGGACAGTGTCTTGCAGACCTAGGGATTGTAGCGTTTATTTAAGGAGGGAGTGGTCACCAGTATCAAAAGCAGCAGAGAGATGTAGGAGAATTAGAAGAGAGTAATGGCCTTTAGCAGTGATCAGTGATCAGCAACCTTAGTCAATGCAGTCTCTGTAGAGTGTTGGGAATGACAGTCTGACTGATCAGGATCCAATAGGTTGTTTGCGGAAGGGAAGCGTGTGAGGCGAGTGTAGTAGAAGCTTGGAGGGGCATGGGAGCTGAGAGATGGGGTGGTGATTTGAGAGAGAGTTTGGGTCAGAATTTTGTTTTTTCATAATAGGTGTAATCACTGCATGCCTGAATAATGATGAGACGATACCAGTAGAGAGAGATAGTTTACAGATTTTAGTTAGAGGTGGAATGAGCACAGGAGACACAGATCTACCAACTTGTGAGGGTATAGGATCAAGAGAACAGGAGGTAGAGTAGGAAGATAAGAAGAGAGAAGAAACTTCCTCTTTATTTATGGGATCAAATGAAGAGAGGGTGTCAGAGGGTGCTGGGATGGAATTGAGCTGATTCCTAATCAAGGTCGATGATAATATTTCAAGTCTGATCTTATCAATCTTTTCCTTGAAATAGGAAGCAAGATCTTGGACACTGATAGTAGTCAGAGGGTTTGGGTTGAGAGGGTGGAGAAGAGATTTAAATGTGCTAAAAAGGCATTTGGGGTTTGGCTCCTGAGCAGAGATGAGCGATTGGAAGTATGTTTGTTTTGTAGGATCCAGAGCATTTCCATAGGTGTGATAGATAGAAGTATGTATGAAGAAATCATTAGACGTAAAGATTTACGCCAGTGACCTTCTGCTTTGCAGGAACATTTTTGAAGACTTCGTGTTACCATCATTATCTATAACCTGTTGTCAGATGCCCCTGAGAGAGGTTTGTATCCTTTTATAGAAATGAATTGGTAACAGTTACCCATCCTGGCAGATAAGCATTAATAATTTGATGAAAATGAACCTCATGTTTATTTCAGATTTAATATTATATAGCAATATTACAAATTCTAATACCCAAATGCTGCTTATTATTATTACTATGCATTTATTTGTTTTATTATTATTCATTTTATTAGGTTATGTCAGTCACATAAATGTGACAAATTTGGGTGTGCAAACTAATTCCCTCTTTCTTTCTATAATTATATTTATATTTCTAGATACAGGTACAGTATCTCAAGGATTAGTTTACAGTAGTGTAGAGTTCTGCAGAAAGGACGCATTGACCCAGTAGCTTGTAGTTATTCTGTTTGGCATTTGAAATGGCTGCACAGAGCTATTTTGACATGAATAAAAACCTTTTAAACATGCTATATCTTAACTAGTATCAGGCAATCCAGCCAAGAGTGCATTAGAGAGCAGTATCAGAAGATTGCAGCGATAACACTTTCAGTCGGATCAGTTCACACGGGTGAATAAAATTAAGTTACGATCAAAGGTTATCCATATTTCTTATTTCCTGCTGCCATTTCCTGCTCAATGAAAGCAACAGTAAAGCAATTTTTGGAGATAAAAAAGGTGAGTAACTAATATAAATTCTGTATTACCCTGTACAGCATCTGGTATTGATAGAAAGAAAAAAAAAAAAACATTCACGAAAATACTTAAGATTCAGAAGCTGGAGTTTTTCATATTTACAGGGAATACAAGTGCTGATGCTGGCTAAATACCATGCGACTGGCAAGTGGGGTCATTAAGGTCAAAGTATAGTACTGCAGTATTATCAGCAGAGAATGGTTTTGCACTCATTACGCAAAATAAAATATAGGGACTTTTAAATGCTTTTAATAATAGCAAAAGTTTAGTTGTGGCTTCAAATAAGGATGCAAGGAGTTGCCATTTAGGGCCCAACGCTCTAGGAGGCAGTACAGAACTACTCCATCCATATTGTAACACCATTTAAAATGTTTTCGATCCCGCCATACTCCTTGAGCACCGAGATTCCAACCAAAACTGCATAGGCTTGGGATACAAGATGGCAGCATTCTGTCACCTGACTCACAGAAAACGTCAATTGTCCATATAAGTATGTCTCCATGGACATAATAGATCTATAATTTGTCATAATCAATTGAACTGATTGTTATTAAAGAATTTCACAAACAAGCAGAGAGTGATATCAAGAATTCATAAAGAGAAAAACCACAAAGAGATTTAGGAGGACAGATTGTTGGAAATAACCATGTAGAACAGGCTAAAACTATGCCTATAGAAGGAGCCATAAAGGTCCTAGGTAAATGGTAGATGAATTATTGGGTTTTTAATTAGTGGAAAATAATTTGAGACCATTTGGTGTTTTTTGTTGTTTTTTTTATTTACTGCCATTTTATTTATTTATATTTATTTTTCATTTAGTGCTGACGGTAATGCCGGTGCCAGTGGCCATTTTATTTATTGATCTGTAATGTAATGCCAGCGGCGGCTGTTTTATTTAAGTATTTTTATTGTAGCGCCAGCAGTAGTGTCGGCGACTACGGCATTGCCGATTTTAATGTTGACATTATAACTGTGGGTGGCATTATTATTGTTGACAGTATGGTGTCAACATTCTGAATGGCAACATTTTCCTTGTTACCTTTTCGACTACATCGACACTCTAAATCACTAGCACCCATGATTAATAATTCAATCCTTCCTCCCTGCAACCAGTCCTGAAATTAATTTAGTAGTATTTACATATAATAGGTAAACTTATTTCGCCCAACCCAGCCCTGACATTAAATTATTAGCATTTATATTTAATAAGAACATTTTTCCCCTCCCTAAACAGCCCCAACATGAAATAATTATTATTCATATTTAATAAATAGCCCTCGTTATCTCCTGTAACGACCCTCCTATCAGTCTTTTTCATGTGTTCCAACCACAACAATATGATATGTCCTAGTGGAAGAACTGTCATTCAATCCAAAAATCTCAAAATTATACACCTACATCACTGTTAGGGCAATATTGGAAGGGAAAATAAACCCATAGAACCTTCTTTTACAATGTCTTCACCTATAGTGACCCACTACTCAATGCCATGGTGCATATAATGGGAAACAATCTGGGGTTGGAATATAGAATTCAACCATTAACTGGGCTGGACGGTCAGAGTATCACTATCTGCTATAATACAAAAATATATAAGAGGCTGCCTAGCTGTGTGTGGATTGCGAGTGTGGTGACAACTGTTATATGAATAGGCTAGAAAAAAAGGTAACACATTTGTGAGGGATAGGTCATGTCAAACTAATCTAATTAGTTTCTATGAGGAAGTTAGTGGGAACTTAGACCAGGGCAGCACAGTAGATGTGGTCTACTTAGATTTTGCAAAGGCCTTTGATACAGTCTAGGAATCAAAATTTATACTTGGATCGAAAACTGGTTAGAGAATAGGGAACAGAGAGTTGAGATAAATGGAACATTTTCTAATTGGTCAAAAATCTTAAGTGGAGCACCTCAAGGTTCCATCCTGGGGCCACTCCTTTTTAATATATTTATTAATGACCTTGGTGATAGTTTGCAGAGTAAAGTTTCTGTTTTTGCAGATGACACTAAACTCTGTAAGGTAATAAAATCAGAGCAAGATGTAGCTTCTCTACAGAGGGACTTAAATAAACTGGAGGATTGGGCGGCCAAATGGAATATGAGGTTTAACACAGATAAATGTAAGGTTATGCATTCAGGGATCAAAAACATGAACGCAATCTATAAATTAAATGGAATTAATTTAGGAGAATCTATAATGGAATAGGATTTGGGAGTGATCGTAGACAGTAGACTTAGCAATAGTGCTCAATGTCAAGCAGCAGCTGCAAGGGTAAATAAAGTATTGGTATGCATAACAAGGGGCATAGATACAAGGGAAGACAGTGTAATTTTGCCACTGTATAAATCATTGGTAAGACCTTGAATATGCAGTACAGTTTTGGGCATCTCTCTATAAAAAAGATAATTTGGAACTAGAAAGGGTTCAGAGAAGGGTGACAAAATTGATAAAGGGTATGGAGTCATTAGGTTATGAGGAAAGGTTAGCCAGTTTAGGCATGTTTACTTTAGAAAAGAGGCGTCTATGAGGAGATATGATTACTATGCACAAATACATTAAGGGTCAATACAGAGAACTTTCATGGGAACTTTTTACCCCAAGGACTATACACAGGACACGCAGTCACCCCCTAAGGTTAGAGGAGAGGAAATTTCACAACCAGCAAAGGAAGGGGTTCTTTACAGTAAGGGCAGTCAAGATATGGGATTCATTGCCAGGGAAGGTTGTGATGGCAGATACAATAGCTATGTTTAAGAAAGGGTTAGACAAATTTTTAGCGGAAAAGTGTATCCAGGGATACGACCGTTAATTCAAATGAAGGATAGTACTGGATATAGGGTAAACATAGGACTGCAATATTGGGTCTGGGGGGATTTTTCCAATTGAAACAGATTGGCGGTTGCTTACTGTGGGGTAATTTCAAATATAAGTGCAGGATCACAGGAGATCCAAAATAGGTTGAACTTGATGGACTGGTGTCTTTTGTCAACCTCATCAACTATGTTACTATGTAAGAATCTGAAATATGTCTCACAGCAATAGGGATGGCAGGGCAACCAGTGAAGATATAGGACATACAATTTATTAACAGCTAATGTTTGTCAAAAACTATAATCAAGTAGTTGGGAGCCACAAACAAAATTTGTACAAATTTAATTCATCGTAGATAAACAGTCTTTATTAGTATAAGGATTATGAGCGTAATTTAGTGAAGATTTCGGGTATACCTTGTAAAGACAAGTATTGCTTTTCCGTAATTATAATCCGACAAAAGCTAGCCACAAATAAATGTACTACGCACCTAAAGCATGTGCGCACAGATGAACGTTTTACTCGCAGTTAAATGTAATCACATAGAAATGAATCTAATATGATGAGAGAAAAACTACTCTTTGGATATCATTTAATGTGATTTTGCACAATAATGTGACATGACCTACAGGTAATTGTCTCATCTCTGAGATAGAACCATGTGTGAACAATGCTGTCACAAGGTAGAAATTCTAGACCTGAAATTATATCTGGTATCAATGCCTGATAAATTCTAAGATAATATGACTCATAACATATGGGAAAAGTTATAAAATATCTACATAACATATAAATAATTGAAACAATTATAATATTTTTGAGTGAATACTAATTTATTCTTTGACTAGGTGTTAAAGGTTATCCCTTTTTACATGTCTTTATATACACTATTTTATTTCTTATCACATCTATACTAATTTGAATCCAATGTTTCTCTAGGGAAAGCTACTTTTAATCAGTTTAATAATAAAGAATATGTTTTGATATACATTACTAATGTGAATTTTAAGGGGGAGATTCAATTCTATGCGAAATGCCATGGGAGCCGATTAGTCTCTGCAGCGATGTCTATCCTGAAATATTCATTTATTTTCGCAATCAAAAATAGAATATTTAAGTACCGTATTAACCAAAAGTGTGCGCATATTCATCATCATCATCATCATCATTTATTTATATAGCACCAACATATTCCGTAGCGCTTTACAATTGGGGACAAACATAGTAAACTAATAAACAAACTAGGTAAAACGGACAAAGAGATAAGAAGGCCCTGCTCGCAAGCTTACAATCTATGGGACAATGGGAGATTGACACATGAGGTTAAGTCTACATTTTGCATTTCGGCCCAGCCAGACTGCAAAGGTAAAAGTGACTCATAAGCTAAATGATCCCGTCACACAACAATGTTGGTCAGTGGGTAGTTGTCTTGTGTAAAATTGTGTAACAGGTGGTAATAGGGTAATGTAGTGAGGTTAAGAGGGTGGTTGAGGAATATTATAACCTTGTCTGAAGAGGTGGGTTTTCAGAGAATGCTTGAAAGTTTGTAGACCAGAGGAGAGCCTTATTGTGCGAGGGGGAGAAGTTCATAGAGTGGGTGTCACCCAAAAAAAGTCCGGTAACCGGGAATGGGAGGATGTAATGAGGGTGGATGAGAGACGCAGATCTAGTGCAGAACGGAGTTGGCGAGTTGGGAGATATTTTGAGACAAGAGAGGAGATGTATGTTGGTGCAGCTTTGTTGATGGCCTTGTATTTTATATTGGATTCGGTAGAAAACAGGCAGCCAGTGTAGAGACATACAGAGTGATTCAGCAGAGGAAGAACGATTTGCAAGGAAAATTAGTCTTGCCGCAGCATGCAAAATAGATTGTAGGGGTTTGAGTCTGGTTTGAGTCTGGTTTGGGGAAGAGAAGAGAAACTAGCGAGTCATGGGCCCCGGTGCAGCGAGTCAGGAAGAAGGGAACCAGGGCCCCCGACTCTCCTCATCTGCCATGTTGCGGGTCCCACCATATCCATGGGCCGGGTGCATGGCACCTGCCGCACCAATGGTAGTTCCACCACTCGTTATACAGCGCAATGTAAAAAACAAGATTGCATTTTGGGTGATTATTGAAATAGGATAAAGGGGTGAAAAGAAAACATTTTAAGGGTATTTTTGCTATAGGGGTACACAGCCTTTTCCAATTAGCAAGAAAACTTGAAATTTAGCACCATCTCAGAACTTCAGTTCTCATCCTATACTTTTAATGTGACCTATTTTGCACCTTCATGTTGCCCTTCAGCGGAAAAACTCATTTCTAGGCACACGAAAAATGTAAGAAAAAATTCCACAAACATGAAAGTGCCGCATGAAAATAAAAAACAATCCTGATGTTCCCTTACACTCATGATTAAGTTAAGCCATAAATATAAACCCAAGCAGAATTTTAGGTGAAAGATTTAAAATTGATAAATATAATAAAAGGAGTGGAACTAAATAGTATTATTATTATTATTATTACCATTTATTTATATTGCGCCACTAATTCCTCAGCGCTGTACAGAGAACTCATTCACATCAGTCCCTGTCCCATTGGAGCTTACATTCTAAATTCCCTAACACACAGACGTACACACACACACACACACACACACACAGACTAGGGTCAATTTGTTAGCAGCCAATAATCTACCAGTATGTATTTTGAAGTGTGGGAGGAAACTGGAGCACCCAGAGGAAACCCACACAAACACGGGGAGAACATGCAAACACGATAAGGCCATGGTCGGGAATTGAACTCATGACCCCAGCTCTGTCAGGCAGAAGTGCTAACCACTTAGCCACCGTTTGCGACCATATGCACATTTGGATGCATCTTACACTTGCGACTCCTCCTGCTTATAGAGGAGGGATGGTGTGGGTAAGAGTAGGAAGTGTACAGTAAAGGCTCCTGATTCAGACCTGGACCCAGCTGTATATACACCTGTCAGGAGCCGTATCTATTGCAGCTGCAGAGTCAAGGCAAAAAAAGGAGAACAGTTACATTAAGTAAAGCCTAAAAAGAGAAAGAAAGGAAAGTTAAAGCAGAGAGCACTACTAGTGAGATTCGCTAGAGAAGCAGGTAAATAAGGAAGGTAAAGTGAAAGTTAGATAGAAAACTAGCACTCAGACTTATTATGTGGTGGAAAGGCACTAATGATTTCAGTTCAGAACTTTTGTATTCCGAGAGCAATATGTTATTTAGAGTTTTTGATGTAACTCCATATTTGCAGGTTTTAGTTTAGTCCTGGAAGTTCAGTCTTCATCAATGTCGTCATAGCCACTCAATCATTTATTGTGGATGTGGTCACTATTGCGACACTGAAAATATCGTTAGTTAACCTGTCAACATGAAAATGTCGGCAGGCCAAATGCCGAAACTTCCATTCCGGGGACAGCTTGAAAATGTCAACAGTGTGATTGATGACATTGTCGACAATCACTATGCCGACATTAAAAGACAGTGGATTGGCTTCTTCAGAATTTTAGCCATTGCAGCAATTCCAGGATTGCACTAAATGATGGAAATACTCACCTAAGTGCTCATGCCTCATAAAATAATGTAATTTCCCACGGAACAAGACATGGTAAAGAGGGGCAATTCTTGTTGGACATTTCATGATGTTATCCACACTTGGTTGATTTTCCTTCCTTACCATTTGCTCAATCTCCATAGAAGGCGTTTGGAGCTATGTTTACTACTTTCAACTACTGTTAAGCTAAGATCGAGGTATAATTAATGCTCCTTCAGCAAGACACTATGCTGCCTATTCAGGAGGAGCACTGAAAATCTTTTCAGCACACTGCGGTCCTTGCGTAAACCTCATTTTATATTGAATAAACTTGTTTCTACAAACATAAGTCCCATGGGGGCAAGTCACAATGGCTACATCAGTGCCCTTCTTCATTCACACTATATAGATATTTTGGGGGTTGCTTTCTATATAGTGGGCCAACAAACACTTCCTCCTGAGTATCATTCCAATGAATATACCCGACCCACCTTTTTCTTAAAGCCTTCCAGTCTCCCACTTAACTACCTACCTTATTCTCTGCCTTTCCCCCTTCTTTCCCCTTCCCTGGCTCCGTCCCTCTACTCTCCCTCTCTTCCCTGCGTTTCTCCGTCTGTACACCCCTCCCCTTAGATTGTACGCTCCTCTGAGCAGGGCCATCTCTCCTCCTGTTTCCACCACTTCTAACTCTGCTCTTCAGCTACTTTGCCCTCCTCCCCCCTCTGGGGGTCTCCCTGTCTTCCACGCCCTCCTTTTGGGCCCCGTCATTTGCGGATACTCCCCCCGCCCTCTAGCTGTGCATTGAGCTTACTGAGAGTTACTGTGCTTCATGTTTACTGTACTGTGCTGTCTTACCTTGTATTGTAATTCGTTTTTGTCCCTGTACGGCGCCACAGACACCTTGTGGCGCCCTATAAATAAAAATTAATAATAATAATAATAATAATAATAATATACCCATAGCCTTTCATGCTGTTCAACCATTTATTGGTTCATTTCATTTTAATTGCAAGAATTCTCTTTTTGCTGTTGATTTGGGATAGAACACAAACCATTGACCACCCTTTCCTCACTCATTTGTGGTGGGTACAAACAATAGCAGAGCTTTCACTCCTGATGCTTAGGCAACTGTGAGCTTAATATCCAGGTTGCCTGCACTACCAGCTTCACTGGCTTTTTGAACTGAAGTTACAAGAGGCATCCAGGTTGTATCCACTTCTTTTCTTACTTCCCTCACTTTCATGAGAGAGTCTTTAAGATTTCGCATCAACCTTTAGTGGTAATAACACTGGAATGCTTCTTTACCTGGAGCCATCATATCCTTGTGTTGGTTTACCATGAAACCTCCATATCCATATTCATGAAGATGTACCTATGGACTTTCACTGAACGATTAAGATGAAAATATACAGGCCAGCTATTAAGGGAATACTCTCCAAGTTATGAGCTGATCTTGCTTGAGCTGGTCAGGGTCCTTGAACAGTGGAACTTCCCACAGGTAATTCCAGGACAGTCTTTTCATCAAGTCTCCTAGAGCTAATGCATATTATTATAGCATTTCACTCTCTCTCTACTTCCTGATGTACAGTCATTTAGTCAAAGTAATTTAACCATATAATCTCTCCAATTAATTGGTAATTTCTTCCAGGGTAGTTCATTCATCCTCTGCCAAATACAGAACAGCTTTTCTAACAGCTCCTTCTAGTGAATTCAATGCAGGGTGAGCATACTGTGCTTTAAGCGACTTTATGAACCACAGAATCTGCAGAATGGCAATGCAAGTTTTGCAGGTTCGTGGATGTTCCAAACTGCTACCAGACCCGGCGCTACCATTAGGAAGCCTTAGGCAGCTGCCTAGGGCGCCGGCCTCTGGGGGGCATTACTGAGGCTGGGGACCCAATAATAATTGCTAAATGAATTTCGGGCAGTGCCCAGGGCAGATCGCCCGCCCGCAATAATGTGGTGCTGCTACAGTGCAGTACAGAATTTTAAAATCTGCCCGGCGCCCGGCTCCCGGCTTCTGCCAGCGTTGCGACGTCATGATGCTGCCAGTATAGAGGAGCCGATAGGACTCAGAAAGACAGAAGCAAGGAGCAAAAATAAAGAAACTAGAGGCAGACAAGAAGAGAAAGGAAGAAAAATGAAGAAGCTAAGGTGAGTATATAAAAGAGGAGGCTTCAGAAAACAGAGTGCAACGGGTGGCGGATGCTATACAAAGGGGAGGAGAATTGATGCTATATAAAGGGGGGGGAGAACGAAGGTTACAGAAAGGGGAGAGAATGGATGCTATACAAAGGGGAGGAGAATGGATGCTATACAAAGGAGGGAGAACGGAGGCTACAGAAAGGGGCAGAATAGAGGCTACAAAAAGAGGGAATGGATGCTATAGAAAGGGGGGAATGGATGCTATAGAAAGGGGGGAATGGATGCTATAGAAGGGGGGGGAATGGATGCTACAGAAACGGGGTGATGGATGCTACTGAAAGAGTGGGAATGGATGCTATAGAAAGGGGGGATGGAAGCTATAGAAAGGAGGAGATGGATGCTATAGAAAGTCGGGATGGATGCTATAGAAAGGGGGGATGGATGCTATAGAAAGGGGAGGGAGAAAGGATTCTACAGAAAAGTTAGAGACTATGGGGTCTATGTACTATAATAGTGCGGTGACAAAATGCAGCGATGCATAATGAAGCACTGCTGTTATTCACCAAGTCGGGGCTACTCTAGGATAGTTGAGGAACCATTTATGTTTTTTACTATTTGCCCTCTATTTGGCTCTCCTTTGTTGCTTTCTAATAGTATAATTACTTTTACATATACAGTATACATTAACAATTGCAAATAATTATAGAATGGTCTAAATTATCCATATCATTTACATTACCTTTCTTAATTTGCATGTGTTAGTATATTTAATATTACATCTACAGAATACATTAATAGACAGCAGCATAGGAGAGCCAAGTAGTGGGCAAATACTAAAATAAATAAATGGTTGCTCATCCATTAAACATTAAGATGTTTATTAAATGTTTGTAGACAAGAGGGTTTGTGGAAAAAAATCTTGTTTGCAAGGGGGTATGTAGGAGGAAAGCAGTTTGGCAAAGGAACATGTTTGGGAAAAGCAGGGGGACAAGGAAGGTATTTTAAAGTAAAGTTGGTGGGCAAAATGCTGGCTAGGGCGCTTAGGACAGCGGTGTATGTGAGAGGTAAGCTGGTGGGCAGGAGGGCATGTGAGTGAAGCTGGTGTTAAGTGGGTAGTGACAAAAGCTGATGGGCAAGGGGTGGCATATGTGAGAATAGCTAGTGGGCAGATGGGCATGTGTGACAAAAGTTGTTGTGAAGCTGGGCACATGTCAGTGTGTAACAGGTGAGTGATGTCAAGTTTTTTTTTGCTTTGTTCTGAAATCTGACATTTGGAGCCTCCCCTCTAGATATCCTGCGTTTGCTCCTGGGCAGCAGTGAAGTCTGGACAGCATTCTCCGTCAGACATCAGTGCATCTAGACATCAGTGCATCTGGACATCAGTGCATCTGGACATCAGTGCATCTGGACTGCAGCCTTACCTGCCAGCCAGGAGGAGGTAAGAGTTATTAATTTTATTTTAGAAATGTCAAGTGTGTTACGGGCTGGAAAGTGAGATTTTTGGGGAGGAGAAGGGGCGGAAAGTTTAAGTTTTGCCTAGGGCTCCAAGCAACCTTGCACCAGTCCTGACTGCTACCACTCTAGGACCACCCCTTTCAGTAATTTCAACATTTCCATTTTACTCCTAAAATACTTTTAGCCTCACTAATAGTTTAAATTAATGAGGAGAGCAAGGGGACACCAGGTCTGTTTTTATTGCATGAGCCTCTTTTGTGTATTTGCATGTTTTTATTACAATGTTTTGCAATGCACCTAGATCTGAGCTATACTACAGGCCTCTGCATGGTTACCTTGTTATTTTAATTTACCCATGTCTGCCTGTCTGTACACCCTAAACTTATTGCACTTTGTCCTGGGTTCAGACTGTCATTCTGCTTGTATAGGAAGTATAAGCACAGCTGTCTTCTGACTATTAATACGCCACATAACTTGCACAAACCTGGATCTTAAGTACTGAGATTCGTATTTGAGATCCATGTCTACAGTGGCCCTTGAGGTCACTGCTGGACTGAATCTTATTGCAGCTATATTAAATTAGAAAAAGCTGCTAGCTGTAATTCTGTTTCTTATTGTGACCTCATTTTCTAACCAAAATAACTCTATGACACAAATCCCTTCTTCAGCTGTACTTATTGAGCCTGGTTAACTTAAAAGCTTTGCACGTTTTAATGAATGTTGATGGCAATTACTAAAAGTCCCCTATCTATACATTTGTCCAACAGATGTGGTAACCAAGCCTCTCTCTCAGGTCACATACAATCCATTACATTTCTATTCATCTTGTTGATGTCTCTAGCAGGTGATACTGAAACTAATCCAGGCAATCTCCTTTCTCCAATTGCAGGTATTGCTCACAGTGACCCTTTCAAGCTTCCAAAAGGGGCTTTCTGCTGTCATTACCTTAACTAGATAAAATAATATGTGATTTTTTTTTTATATATAAGCCGAAGGTTGTAATTCTTACAGAAATGTGTCAGAGCCTTAAATTGGGATTCATCTAATGACATTTATGGATATTCAGGTTCAATGAAATATAGGGCTAAAAAAGTACAGGTAGTTTTACCCTATGTAGAGGATCACCTGAATTTTGGACTGGGAGTTAACTCCTGCGTTCCATCTACATTTAAATACTTAGATGGGAAAGTTTGTCTAAACCGATATGCAGATTTTCTCACGCCTTACGCTTAAAACTTGTTATGACTGGAGATGTGGAGTGGGGAAGGGAAGGGGTGGGAGAGTGTAGGTCAAGGACATTAAGGGCATGTTCACATAATTGCAACTGAAGTAGACATGGACGCAGAGACATATGTACCTGTCAAGAGCCATATAGTTGCTAAGCAACATAAAGCTGGTATGATCTGATCAGAATCTGTGTGGTGAGAGAGTAACAGCTAGGGAACTGGGAGAGCAGGAGGCCCTAGAATTTCCCGGTAATCTGGGGAGTGGGTCCATAGCCTGCTGCCATGACAGAGATAATATGTGAAATGGGACAGATTTGAGATATAAATAACCCCGGAATATGACAGAGAGGAAAGCTCAGTCAGGAAAGGAAACATACTGCATTACCTCAAAATAAAACGGTATGACTGAGAGACACAGCACCTGAGTGAGTGACCCCAGAGACATCCTGTTGGGGGCAGAGAGGCAGCAAACATGAAGTGTCACCCCCAGAGTGCAAGGGGTGAACAAGTAGGCGTCAGAACCCAAATAAGCAGGTGATTTTACCCCCGCAGAGGAGAGGTTTGTGAAACACTGCTGAGATAGAATGGATGTGTGCTGAGGCAGCAGTTAAATTTGGCTGTCATAGTATCATAACCATGTCACCCCTTTAAGTACCGTGCAGGACAAGTAAGGAGAAGTATTTTATGTAAGTGAAAGCTGTCAATCACCTAAGCACTGAGCAGAAGGAGACAGAAGGGGTATATAGATACTTTATTATCTGAAAGCCAAGTGTGGTGCTGGAGAAGAAGGAGCGTAAATAAAGAGTTTCTATTTTGCAATTTGGGGGCATATTTAATTATCCCTGATGTTCGGATGAACATTGCGGCTGCGCGTTTTTCTATGGTAAAACAGTACCGCAACATTGCATAGGGTTGCAAAGGGAAATCCACTATGTTATGTTAATGTAGAGTGCCTTCGCGCCTATTCTGGAGACACTTAATTGAATATGTCCCATAGAGTTGATCTGGCAGCCAAATTACTGCGACAACACCTGTGTCCACATTATACCCATACCCAAACGTTAACCAGGGCAGAGGAAAGTGCAAGCAAGGAGTTGCATTACCCCTTCCATGCACCCCAGGACTACACACACACAGTCAGGTGGTTAGATAACTTTGCTGAATAAGTAACGTATACTATTTTTGTACATATATGTATGGATTGTGATTGTGAGGTTTATTTCGCCTTGAAACAGTAACTATTTAGCAGAGAGAACTCTGTGAGGGATGTACGTCCGGGCAGCACGCTGGCTAAGTGGTTAGCACTTCTGTCTCACAGCACTGGGGCCATGAGTTCAATTCCCGACCATGGCTTTATCTGTGTGGAGTTTGCATATTCTCCCTGGGTTTCCTCCGGGTGCTCCGAGTTCCTCCCACACTCCAAAAACATACTAATATGTTAATTTGCTGCTATCAAAATTGAGCCTAGTCTCTCTCTGTCTGTGTGTGTATGTTAGAGAATTTAGACTGTAAGCTCTAATGGGGCATGGACTGATGTGATAGAGTTCTCTGTACAGTGCTGCGGTATCAGTGGCGCTATGTAAATATATATAAATAAATGATGATGATGATATAATGCGGTGAGCAGAACTGGTGGAAATATGGCTTATAAGTAAAGTGTGAAAAGCATCTGGGTAATTAACTAGATTATCTAGGAACAGTGTACAGAAATGGTATGTCTATAATAACATATTTATACTTCCCATGTTCCTATAACACTTATCCATGTCCTACTGGTTATATTATAAACATAATTAACAATTAACAATGGGTTAAAAAGCCGAAATACAGACTTATTTTTGGACCCTGACTGAAAAGCATCTGTCCTATGTACAAATAAGTTCCAACTTTCCCAAATGGAAAAATCAGAAAATCTTAAGCCACATCCCATCTACTCAAACTATATTTTTTTGCAAGAGCCTGCCCCCCCTTTCTTGCAGGCTACCCCTCTATCACCGCTGAAAATCTTTGATTATTGGAGGAATCTTTAGATTATATCTATGTAAGAAACTGGGGACTTTAGATTTTTATCGTTGCAAGTATAGGATAATACAATTTTGCATCTAATATCCAATCTGTGAATACTCACTAGTGCGCAGTTGCTTGTCTGCCATCACATAATAGGAGATCTCTGGTATTAATGGAACTAATGTATACCATAAATCAGTAACTGCAAAAACTTGGAAAACCCAAGTTACACTCTGGCTTAGCTTTGTCCAGCTCAGAGGGGTAATATTGTTATTAGTGTTATTTAATTTATTTATTTACGATCTCTGCCCAGCTTCAGCAGCTGAACAGCGGAACATTGCAGGTTAGTTAGAGGCTCGGTATCATTGTACTGATAATTGCAAAATACAAAACTACTCACCTAAAACCCGCAGGACGTTGTAGCTACTTATTGATTGTCACGGGTCTAATAGAGGAGCAATAAGCAATTGTCAAGTTTTCTGTGACATATTCGCCAATGACTTTCGATGCCTAAACTTTTAAGACATTGAGGTTACTTGAAATAAATACATTTCAAATAATAATACAAAGAAATAGCAAAAAATGGGAGCTAATTTTTCTAAAATGCTTAAATTATGTGTATTGATTTTCCGGGCAACTGCAAAGCATCACCATAAATAGCACTCAAAGCTATGCTACTGTAAGTGCTGACACATGACGGATGTGTGCAAGTTTACTGTATGACAATAAAATGAGGGGTTCTGGGTAGATCTGCCCTGACATTTACATTCATGAGTCATCCAGCTAACTTAGACAAGCTACTGAAAGTGAAGAGACATTCTGTAGGAGCCTTAAATTGAGTTATAAAACAACTTCCAAGAATAGACCATCACTGCAAGCCCCTCATGTTATATTTATGTGGTATAAGGCATACTGTGCCGAGTTGTAAGTTCAAAGGCGTGCTGCCTTTTTTTCTCGTAGGTTATACGTTGATTTTCGGTAGGCTGGAAGGGTTTTGAAGCACACATAACATGCTGATTTAATTTGCGACTTACTCTGACAGTCTGACAGTTAACGGCCTTAAAGTAGCTGAATTATATGACTTTCAACATATGTACTGTATTCAATCTTTTTTTTTTTTTTTTAGCTTTTTTTTCTTTTTTCCTCCTAAATTACAATTGCAAAGCAAGCCAGTGAAATAACTTTGCGTTGTGGTCCACATGAATCTAGTTAGCATTTAAGCTTATTTGCATAACAACAAGGAGTAGGCAGTACATCAAACTTGCTTGAAAAGTCGGTTCATTACTTATCTGAAAAAATAATGCTATCAAGAGGGAGGCATTTATAAGTAATAAATCAAACCTTGGGAGTCGTAACCCTTATGCATTTCATTCTTGTTTCATTATATAGCAATGTCCCTCTCTACATAATTATCAGCTGTGCTGCTCTGGTCTATGTGCTGCAAAGAAAAAAAATATATCACAAAATACTTTTCACACAAACTAATTGCTGTAGCGATGGATATTAATAGTAACAATAATCATAATAATAATAATAGTAATAATGCACTTATCATAATCATCATCAGTTATTTATATAGCGCCACTAATTCCGCAGCGCTGTACAGAGAACTCACTCACATCAGTTCCTGCCCCATTGGAGCTTACAGTCTAAATTCCCTAACACACACAGACAGACAGAGAGAGAGAGAGAGACTAGGGTCAATTTTGATAGCAGCCAATTAACCTACCAGTTGTCAGGCGCCGTCTCCGCACTGACACTTAGGGCAGGAGACGGACGCCTGCACCTTCCAAGCAACCACGTCCTGTTGCCTAGCAGCAGGACGCTATCTCTGCTCACCTGTCTGCAGCCAGCATGTGTTACCGCCAAAATCTCCCTAACCCTATCAGGAGGCACCTTAGGGTATATAAAGCAGCCTCTGACACATGTCTAGTGCAAGAGTATTTGGTCTTCAGCCTTGCTCCAGCATTTGTTACTGTGTTGCTGTTACTTGGATTCTGACCCGGCTTGATCCTGACTTCTCCTTCGGTTCCTGATTCTGGCTTAGACTGATATTTGGTATTGACCCGGCTTCCTGCTTCGGATTTGGCAATATCCGTTCCTCTGGTTGTGACCCGGCTTGTTGACTACTCTTCCATCCTGCATCCTGGTGGGCTGTCACCGCTGCCTCAATTGTTACCTTGCCAGCTGACTGATACTGAGGGCCGCGACCTGCGCGTCCCTTGCAGCGAAGTCCATACCTCCTTGCGGAGGTTCCTGGTGAAAACCAGGGGCGTGTTAGACTCCGCACCTCAGTACTCAGTAGCGCCAACTGCTGGCAGGTATCATCAATTCCACAGAGTAATTCTGACAGTATACTCTGGCCATGTCAAATGCCAAAGGCGCCGGTGACCTCCTGCAGCACCTAACTCGCCGAGTTGATCAACAAGAGGTTAACCAGACTCAGCTCCTGCATGCCTTCAGGGATTGGCTACACGCATGGATACCCTCCAGAGAACCCTGACTCCCCCAGGAGTATCTGTTGCTCCAGTATCCCCCGCTGTCGGCTCTCCTGCTTCAGCTGCACCTAATCCTAACGGAGGGATTCGCATCCCACCTCCCGACAAATTTGGTGGTGATCCGAGAAAGTGCAGAGGGTTTCTCAACCAATGTGTTATCCAGTTCGAACTATCACCAGGAAATTTTTCTTCAGAACGAGCCAAGGTGGCATATATTATTTCGCTACTCACGGATCAAGTGCTTGCCTGGGTCTCTCCTCTCTGGGAGCATGATGACCCCCTGTTACAAAATTCGTCTTCCTTCATACAAACCTTCAGAAAAGTATTCGATGAGACTGGACGAGTTGCTTCTGCAGCCTCCAGCATTCTAAAGCTACGTCAGGGAAGCCTTCCCGTGGGTCAGTACGCGGTTCAGTTCAGGACTCTCGCCTCAGAACTAAACTGGAATAATGAGGCCCTTGTAGCTACCTTCTGGCAGGGGCTGACAGATCGGATCAAGGACGAGTTGGTCTCCAGGGATTTACCAGCTACCCTAGATGATCTGATCTCCTTATGCATCAAGGTCGATATCCGGTTTCTGGAGCATAATCAGGAACGTGAACAATCTCGTTGGGCTAGTCCACGCTTGGCTCCCACTTTCAGAACCCACTAATTCTGCCTGAGGAGCCCATGCAGATTGGGCGTTCTCGACTAACTGTGGAAGAACGGGAACGAAGGGTTAAAAACCATCTATGCCTCTACTGCGCTGACCCCTCTCACATTCTATCACAGTGTCCCAAGAGACCGGGAAACGCCAGATCCTAGTCGGTGCTGGAAAGGCCGGTTTAGGGCTGAGTACATCTTCCCCCAATTCTTCAGACAAAACTGACTTTTTGATGCCCATCATCATCCATGCTTCCCAGGGTCCGGTCTCCCTTCATGCCTTCGTGGATTCGGGGGCAGCTGGAAACTTTATTTCTGCATCCTTAGCAGCTAACCTTCATCTACCCCTGGAATCATTATTGTAACCCTTGGTTCTGACAGCGGTGGATGGTAACAGAGTGGCCAATGGATCTATCTCTCAGGCCACCCGGCCAATCCGTCTGCAAGTTGGTCTCCTCCCTTTTGAATGGATCTCATTTCTAGTCCTTCCACAGACTGTTAATCCAGTAATATTAGGACTACCCTGGTTAAGGGACCATTCACCCCAATTTGATTGGCAACGTGCTCAAGTTACTTCCTGGGGTCCGCTCTACACTGATCGATGCCTCAAGACCCTGCCAATTAGGTGTCACGCTCTCACACCCAGTCTTGGGTTGCCATCTGAATACGCTGCCTTCGTGGATGTCTTCAGTAAAACTGCCGCTGAGACGCTTCCATCCCACCGTCCTTGTGATTGTTCCATTGAACTTATTCCTGGAGAGAAGATTCCTCGTGGTAGAACGTACTCTCTTTCCCTTCCTGAGACTCGAGCCATGACCGAGTATGTATCTGAAAACCTCAAACGAGGATTTATTAGAAAATCTTCCTCACCTGCCGGTGCAGGAATTTTTTTTGTAAAGAAGAAGGATGGTTCTCTAAGACCATGCATCGACTACAGACTGCTCAATGCCATTACCGTGAAGAACAGGTACCCCATACCCCTGGTTTCTGAGTTATTCGATCGGATCAAAGGTGCCACGATTTTCACCAAACTAGACCTCAGGGGTGCCTATATTTTGATTAGGATTCGTGAGGGCGATGAATGGAAGACTGCTTTTAACACTCGGGATGGCCACTATGAATACCTGGTGATGCCTTTTGGCCTTTGCAATGCCCCAGCGGTCTTCCAGGAGTTCATTAATGACATCTTCCGAGACCTACTCTATCTCTCAGTCGTTGTCTATCTGGACGACATACTTATATTCTCCAGGGACTTAGAATCCCATCGAGGTCACGTCAAGGAGGTTCTCTCTCGACTACGTTCCAACCATCTTTACTACAAGCTGGAGAAGTGTGTTTTTGAAGCATCTCAGGTCCACTTCCTGGGATATATTGTGTCCGGTGCTGGTCTTTCCATGGATCCTGGGAAAGTGGCTGCCATTCTCAATTGACCACAACCATTGGGTCTCAAGGCTATCCAACATTTTATTGGCTTCGCCAATTATTATCGGCACTTTATCCAGGACTTCTTGACTCTCATTTCTCCCATTACTGCTCTCACCCGCAAGGGAGCAGCAAAATCATGGTCTGACGAAGCCCTCAGTGCCTTTCAGTCATTAAAGAGGGCATTCTCCTCCACCCCTATTTTGCTACAACCTGACTTGTCTTGGCCGTTCTTTGTTGAAGTTGATTCATCCTCCATTGGCATAGGAGCCATTCTTTCACAGAAAGATTCTGATGGAAAGTTTCATTCCCTGTGGTTTCTGCTACAGAAGATTTTCCCCCAGTGAATTAAACTATGGTATTGGGGATAAAGAATTATTGGCCATCAAAACAGCCCTAGAGTAGTGGAGACATTTGCTTGAGGGGGCTGAGCATCCTGTTACTGTCTACACGGACCACAAGAACTTAACGTACTTGCAAACAGCTCAGTGTCTGAACCCACGTCAGGCCCGCTAGTCCTTGTTTTTTGCCCACTTTAATCTCATTTTGACCTTTCGACCTGGGGTTAAGAATATCAGGGCAGATGCTCTCTCCCGGTCATTTGATGATAGAGATCTTCAACCCGCCCCCACCCCCAGAACCATCTTGGACCCTACTACCATTGTGGCCCTCACTAGAACCGCAAACAAGGTTCCTCCTCCGGGTCGCTCCTTTCTCACTTCCAGGCTTCGGCCTAAGGCTCTCAAGTGGGCCCATGATTCTCTGTTTGCCGGGCATGCGGGTGTCAAGAAGACCTTCTCGTTGATTTCTAGGCATTATTGGTGGCCCTCTATCCAGGCGGATGTTAAGGCCTATGTTGCCGCTTGTGGAATCTGTGCCAGACACAAGACACCTAGGCAGTCTCCTGCAGGATCCTTGGTACCACTTCCTATTCCAGAGAGACCATGGACTAGTATTTCTATGGATTTCGTCACCGATTTACCAGCTAGCCGTGGATTCAATACTATCTGGGTGGTAGTGGATAGATTTTCCAAGTTGGCACATTTCATTCCTCTCAAGGGACTTCCTTCGGCTTCTATCCTTGCTAACCTCTTCATCAAGGAGATTTTCCGTCTTCACGGCTGTCCCCAGGATATTATCTCGGATAGAGGAGTACAGTTCATGTCCAAGTTCTGGAGATCATTCTGCAAAGAGTTGGGGGTCAATCTAAAGTTTTCCTCAGGGTACCACCCTCAAACCAACTGCCAAACAGAGAGGGTCAACCAAGACTTGGAACAATTTCTCAGGATCTACTCTTCGGGTAATCAGGCTGAATGGAGTCATTTCTTGTGTTGGGCAGAATTTGCTCATAATGACCAGGTGCATGTATCTACTGGTTCGTCTCCATTTTTTCTTACCTATGGGTTTCACCCTTTCCTTCCTGAACTTTTCCAACCTGGTTCAGCGCTTCCGGCCGTGCAGAATCTCATTCAGGACATTTCTCAAATATGGTCTCAGGCGAAGTCCAAATTATTGGAATCCTCCCGACGCTACAAATCTAGCGTAGATCATCACCGTAGACCAGTTCCCAGACTTCGAGTTGGGGACAAAGTGTGGTTATCCACAAGGAATTTAAGACAGCGAGTTCCCACCATGAAGCTCGCACCCCGTTATATCGGACCTTTTCAAATCACTCAAGTTATAAATCCTGTGATATTCAAACTCCTTCTTCCTCCATCACTCAAGATTCACAATGTGTTTCATATTGCTCTACTTAAATCCCTTGTTCTCAACAGATTTGTCAAAAGAACCCCACCCCCGGTCCCAGTAAAGACTGATCATGGGGAGGAAAATGAGATCAGTCAGATTTTGGATTTCCGGATCTCCAGGGGTCGCCACCAATATCTTGTTGACTGGAAGGGTTATGGCCCAGAGGAGAGATCTTGGATCAATGTACAAGAGATACATGCCCCTCGCCTATTGGCCAAATTCAAGAAGGAGAGAGAGGCGACCTTGCAAGCCCTGAAAAAGAAGAAAGGGGAGAGTACTGTCAGGCGCCGCCTCCGCACTGACACTTGGGGCAGGAGACAGATGCCGGCACCTTCAAAGCAACCACGTCCTGTTGCCTAGCAGCAGGACGCTATCTCTGCTCACCTGTCTGCAGCCAGCATGTGTTACCACTAAAATCTCCCTAACCCTATCAGGAGGCACCTTAGGGTATATAAAGCAGCCTCTGACACATGTCTAGTGCCAGAGTATTTGGTCTTCAGCCTTGCTTCAGCATTTGTTCCTGTGTTGCTGTTACTTGGATTCTGACCCGGCTTGTTCCTGACTTCTCCTTCGGTTCCTGATTCTGGCTTAGACTGATATTTGGTATTGACCCGGCTTCCTGACAATTCTCCTGCTTCGGATTTGGCTATATCCGTTCCTCTGGTTGTGACCCGGCTTGTTGACTACTCTTCCATCCTGCATCCTGGTGGGCTGTCACCACTGCCTCAATTGTTACCTTGCCAGCTGACTGATACTGAGGGCCGTGACCTGCGCGTCCCTTGCAGCGAAGTCCATACCTCCTTGCGGGGGTTCCTGGTGAAAACCAGGGGCATGTTAGACTCCGCGCCTCAGTACTCAGTAGCGCCAACTGCTGGCAGGTATCATCAATTACACAGAGTAATTCTGACACCAGTATGTTTTTTGGAGTGTCGGAGGAAACCCATGCAAACACAGGGAGAACATACAAACTCCACACAGATAAGGCCAAGGTCGGGAATCGAACTCATGACCCCAGTGCTGAGAGGCAGGAGTGCTAATCACCACTTATAGATAATAACACATCAGTTGTAGAATATCACATTATACAGCTGTATCCGGGACTTGGAAATATATATTACTTAAAGTAAAATAAAAATAAAACATTGTTAGCATTAATGTATTTAAAGTCTTAAAGGCAACGGCTATATTATAGATCTAGACACTTTTATTAAACATCCTTTCCTCCTTCAGCTGCCTTTTGCTGGACTTGCATGCTGCAATATTTTTAGTGATATCAAGAAATTAACTCAATATTGTAGCATGTGGCCTGAAAGTGACCACAATGCCTGACAATGTTCAAAACGAAAATTATCAATCATTATATGACATATTTGTAAATGAGGATGGAAAATTGCTGCTCTTGGCCTGTGGGGCCATCTTACAACTGCACTAACTGTTATGCTGTGAAGGACATACTGCACCTGAGCAGCCAAGTGTCCAGAACAGTTATTTATTACATTGGCCACCCACGCATGGGGCCATACTAGACATTGATCCTGTCACATGGTGTTCTTTTCAGGAAGAGGATCGGCTGTGTGTGGCCAGCTTTAGTCCTGCCTGATTATACCAGTATCAGAGCCAGTCCTATAAGCACTTTTAGGAATATCTTAACATGTATTAAACATTGGGATCTATGATTGCTTTTCTAGGGAATCCTGAGACGTCAAATGAGGCTCAGACGTGTGGTGACACCTGCAAGACAGGTTCTGATGAGTGTATTAAATGTAATACAGGTTATAATCAGAAACATTGTCTAATATTAAAATAAAAATGCTAATGTTAAAACGTTATAGGATTTTCTTTTGTGGATTTATTGTGATGATTAATGCAAACAGAACTTAGGTCTTAATGGTTAAACATTAGATGTGTATTTATTTATTAGATCTGCCATGTTATTAACTAGAAGAGGAAGTATAAAAGTAGAGTCTGAAAATAAATTGGGCATCAATATTAATTACATTCATGAACTATTTATTAGGGTGGGAAATTAATTATATAGGTATTTCTTAGGGAAGTCATTAATCAGACATGTCAATGTATTTTCTTGTTTACAAGTCACAAAACAAACAATTTGGTATATAACCAGCCAGTTTCTCGAGCAAATCGATCATTGTTGAATGCTCACTACAATTCTTTTGGTCTTAAATGCAATAAGAAATCAGCACTTGTTGATGATATGGTGAGATAAGAAATGTTCCTTAGAAACGTGTTATTAAACAATACTTACATACTGGCATTCACACAATATATGGAATCCAGGAAGACAATCCAGGACACATGACCCCCCCAAAACTTGGTAATACGTCTTCTAATAGACTCTAAGTTATGAAAACCAAGACTATGCCCAAAGCTTTACTTTACATCACATAATAAATAGCCACACTGTTACAGAATTATCCTTTTGTCAGGTGCCCGAAGCACCAGGTACTGGAAGTATCTAGTAAAGCAATAATAGCAAAACATTATGACAATTTATCCATTATTTATTTCACTTTCAATAACAGGGAGGATACACTGGGGATAAAAACTTGATTTATTCCACTATGAAAAAACTTTTTCAGATACAATGTTATATAAAAATGACTGTGCACAAATATAATTTTCGACATTTGTTCCCTAAAGCTTCCTTTTTTTCCATATCTGTCTCCTTTATTTCCATGTGACTATTCCAGCCCAATGACACTGGGTGAAATGATGATAAGTAAACAATAGAAAGCAACATTCTAGGTAGATTCCCGTTCTGGATTTTATATGCCGCTATTTAGTCAAATCCTTTTTTGATATTATAAGACATCATTCTATGTGGGAATGACAGGTGGCTGCTATGTCTGGGAATAAACGTTTGGGCTCTGTAAAGTTGACTGCAAAGCAAAACATAGTATATGTTTGACAGTGGTTTAATGAGACCTTCAGCTGACAATAGGGTTTCCAATATTGATATTTCTTATTGTAAGGAGTAATTGGGAATATAGAATTAAATGACTTACCTTAGTTTTAAATATCTAAAGTGCATATGGGTGGGGATGTGTCATTTTCACTGGACTTCTTTAAATATGTCCTTCAGATATTCTATTCCCCTTGAGAAGGGTATATCAGACACAGTTAGCAATTCAGGATGAGCATAGTTGTACCATGGGAGCAAGGCCAGATTAAGGGAATGGAGGCCCCTGGGCTATCTTAAGTTAGCTTGTTGACAGAATGTCTGCTGGACCTAATTACCTACCACTGGGCTAATTGGCTTAATGTTTTAAAGAAAGAACATTTTAAAGAAGGCATGTACATTTCAATTTATCAATTTAATATTTTATTTGGGGCCCTGACATTTAACATTCTATTTAGGCCCTCATCCTGTCTATGAGAACCCAAATTTGAGTGGACTTTGGCAATGGGACCAGAGTACAAAAGCTTGACTTCATTTGAGTAATACAATGAGGCTCAAACATAAATTTTTCTAGGAGCTTCCAGAGAGATTGAATCAAAGGTTTATTATCTGAATCCATAGATATGATAACTTTAGAGCCATCTTTTTTATGCACCCAACTAATATAACCATCTACAACTGATATCCATCCATTTGCCAGTGCAAATACAATACAATTTTATTAAGGACATTTTTAATATCCTGTAGCACTTATACACTTAGTTATATAGTCCTCAGCACCTGCGACCTGCGATGATCCTGGTAAATGGAACTTCTGTAATTGCACTGTCACACGATGGCGTAGTCACAGATTCATGCACAGAGAGCGCTGGCCAAACAAAGAGCATAAAGACTCTCAATAGCTTTAACAATTGTTTTAAGTTATTAAAAGAGGCACTTACAATTAAATAGATCTTATAGCCCCTTGCACAGCATTTTCAGCTTGCTCTCCACGACACAAATATCAATATGTACCAATCAAACAGGAGTATGTACCTTTTACTAAAAGCTTCAAGGAATAACCTCTTCAAACATGTGGTTAGCAAATAGTTATAATCAATTAAAGTACAGTTAGTAAAAATCAATTATATAACATTTTGATTTTAACTACTAATACATCCCTCATGTAAAATCGAAGCTGCCCCACATCAACTGAGTTCTTAATAGTGGAGTTAAAAGATCTGCGATGCCATTAAATCATTGATGGAACCAAGTAAGAATCAACTATTCTACTCTGAACAAAATCTGCAATATATGCCGGGAAAGTTGGTCAGAATCCATAAACAACAAATGCATTCTTGCTACCATTTCTAAGATGCAAACTGACACGAGTTAAAAGACAGAGCCAGAGAAGGATGCTCGCACCTCCGTACCTTTGTGAACAGAAAGGTATCATATCATTCAGCGAGGGTTAAATTACCATGTGGATTAGGCATTAAGTTTTCCGTGGGTCCAGAACACCATTAAAGCCATCTGCTCTATTAAATCAGTGAGGACCTGAATGGAAGTTGACAATGTTAATCGAAATGTAAATGAATGAGCCAGTGGCACATAAAAACCCATTGGGTAAATTTTGACCTGGTCCCAAGTAAACAGCACTCTACTGGACACTAATACAGACAACACCCCAGGTTTAGCTGGGACTCACCATATGATATGCAGTTGGAAAGCAAGTCTGTAGAAAGAGATAATAAAGCATAGATCGTGTCGGTATTAACAAATGACAGATTTAGTGCTTGGACCACTGAGCTATCATACATGTATACAATGAACAAGTAGCTATTAACATTATATTGAGCTTAAGCAACAGGTCACTCATGAATGCTACAGAGCCTACAGTAGGAAATGATGGCAAGTGTGTAGGAATCCATAGTGAGCCCTCTCTGCTCTAGTGAAGATATGGAACTTGTCTCCATGCTGGACTCTGGGCTGGTAACAGACATTTTCATACCCACAAAAGTGTGTCTGAAAAGCTCAATAGAAAAATTGGAGAACAAGCTGAACCACAAGGATGCCATCCTGATTCCTGTACATTAGAAGCCTCATTATGGATGAGGTCCCACAGCAGAGGCAAATTCTCGATTGGCAAGAAACTGTGTTATGAAAGCATTTAAAACAGGTCTTCAGCAAAAAGAATTCTGGAGAGTCCACATGAGCTAACTCAGGCAACATCAGTAGTTAATAGTATTCTGGCTATATCTGTTTTCAGCTTTTCACAACTTAATATTTAACTGATTTATCCCAAACTGTTATGTAATATTCCAAAACATTAACTTTCATCATCATTTCTCTCCACTTTCAACCTTTTTAGCTTCAACAAGCCTGTTTTTAATTTTGTCAAAGTCCTGTATTAGGCAGTAGAGTTCTAGGTGTAGGGCATGAATTTTACCCTTTACCGTCATTTGATATGACTCTTCGAGCCAGGCTCCCCATACCCCTCTTCCCCCACCCTCTCCCCCCTCTAGCTGCCCTACTTTGAGCTCCTTCCTCCCCTCCATGGTGGTTGAAGTCCATATTCTACTCACATCTCCTCTTCCCTTGACCTCCTCCTCTATTCTATCTCATCTCACCTTCTCCGCTCCCTCTCCGCTAATGTCTGCCTCAACCTCGCCACTTCTTCAACCTTTCCCTCTCCACCGGCATTTTCCCCTCTTCCTTCAAACATGCCCTCATCTCCATCACTCTCAAATAATCCTGTCTTGACCCTACCTCACTGTCGAACTACCGCCCAATATCTCCCTCCCAATCACTTCAAAATTGTCCACTACACATAACTAATCTGAACAAAGTCACCAATGACTTACTTGCTGCAAAATCCAAGAGTAATTTCTCTGTGCTTCTCCTTCAGGACCACTCTGCTGCTCTTGATACCATGAACCACCCTCTTCTACTGGACACCATTTACTTCCTTGGCCTTTACAAAACTGTCCCTCTTGGTAGACCTCTAATCTCTCAGTCTCCACCTCCTCCTCCCCACTACCAATTCCAGTTGGTGTCCCATAGGCCTCAGTACTTGGCCTCTTGCCATTCTCACTTTACACCTCCTCTCCTGGCAAGCTAATCAGCACATTCAGTTTACAGTACCACCTCTATGCCGATGATACCCAGCTGTACCTCTTTCCCTGCCTCTTATTGTGGATGTCCAACTGCTATCTCTTGAATGTTACATTGCTTTCTCAAAATAAATATGGCCAAATCCAGTCTCATCATCTTCCACTCCTCCCAAGTCATCACCCTTCCCCAGTTATCCTCAGTTCCTTAAATTCACTTCATGGGATTCACCCTTGACTCTGTTCTCTCATTGACTCCCCACATTCAATTTTGTTACTTCCATCTCCAGAACACCACCAGAATTCGACCCTTCCTCTCCCATGGTGCCACCAAAAAATTAATTCACTCTCTCAACATCGCTTCTCCCTCTTGTTTCCTCCCTAACCCCTCTTCACAGGAATTGCCATTGCATTACTATTTGTACTGGTATTTGTTAGACATGCATTTCAGTTTTACTTGTGCTATTTTAATTTTTGTGAACTTTTGTTTGTTTATGCGAACTATGTCCAATTGGCTCAAATAATTGTGAAACATTATAGCAGAAATTTAGGTTAACTTTTCTTGAAGTTTATAGCTAAAACTCTGGATCACCGTTCTTGCCACCATATTTTTTTTCCTGGTTTGCTTGTGCTGTAATTTATTATGCTAAACCTTTAAATATTTTTAAAACTGAAAGCAAAGGTCAGAGCTATTTAATTGTTTTTTTTAATGTTTACTTGAACAAAGCTAAATATTCTAATTTTAGAAGCACAGGTTCATCAAGATAATGACTAAACTTGAGCAATATAGTTCAGTAATTTGTACGTTTCTATGAATTTGTGTATTTTATAGCTGGCAAACCAGTTTGCAAAGATTAAGCTGAAAACAAATTCAGAATCTGGATTATAATTTTATGTTAAAATATATTTTTAGGAAGGAATTGTGTTACAGAAGTAAAATTAAAAAACATGAAATTGAGCAAATGCACAATCTGAAAAACGTTTATACCATTAATCCATGTTTTGTTTGAACAGCAATAGAAGATTTGTGAATCTTTTCAAAACTGTGTATCAAATTGCTCCACAAACTGAATCATACACTATGCACTCATCTCTAACAATGATATTAATAATAGATGACCACTAAACCCTAAAACTGAAATTTTCAATGAAGGTACAGTAAACTATGTTATTCATTCCACTGCATCTCTGTAGCATGCAAAGTATTATATCCCCACTCCATTACAGACAGCTTTATGAAGGTATTCGAATGGGGTATGATTTAGGTAAACAGCTGAGATTTCACAAATTTAAGCTACTGTGACATGACTGGCTCTGCCCATGTATCTGAATCCACCAATCTGCATAGTCAATTTTTGCAAACCAAGGCTACATGCCTATCAGTCACTCTCTGCCTGGCCAGTCAGATAAGCTCCTCCTTCTTCCTAACAAAGCAACCTGCAGCAGAGGGAGCAACACAATTATGATGGACATATTTCCTTAGTATAAACACCTCATTTATTTCAGGGATATTAGTCAGCTGCTTCATGCACAGTCTTTAATATATATTAATTTGAAATGCTGAATTTACTTTTTTTTGCTTTAATATCTGTATGCTATTGCTGTTGACGTTTTCTGTGCTCTAAAGTACTTTAAGATTAGCTTTATTTAGAAAGTTCACAGCTATGCCTGTGAGATTAACATACTTTTAAATAATCTTACATTTGAAGTATCTTGGCAATTTGAATAAAATAGGTTATAGCTAATCAAAAGTAAGGTTAGAACACAAGTGCAAAACAATGTAACAGTTGTTTGCATAATAATACCAACAAAAAGAACAGTATATCATAACAATTATCTTACTGTTTATAATACGGGAGGAAAATATTGTTGAAAGATGAGTTCAGTTAAACTCTAATTAAAAGATATATAGTTATATATGTAGGATTTAGAAATAGCACATTTTTCGGTTATATAAGAATTGTAACTATGGGAACTATGTCTCTTTGCACTCAAGTGTACTCGCAAAGCTCTAAGATTCTTAGAATGAGTGATTTGAAGCCACCAAATAATTTTGCAAAAAAAAAAAAAAGTAAAACTATTTTGGGAAAAGAACAAATGC
Organism: Mixophyes fleayi; assembly: GCF_038048845.1. Classification (NCBI taxonomy): domain Eukaryota; kingdom Metazoa; phylum Chordata; class Amphibia; order Anura; family Limnodynastidae; genus Mixophyes; species Mixophyes fleayi. Next base: position 259,133,055 of record NC_134406.1, on the reverse strand, counting down.
GGGTGCTGATCATGTTGGGGCTAATTTAATAATATGTTACAATGTGCAGCAATGCGCTGTAATTGAATCCGATGTGTATTTTTTTAAACTGTGCTAGAAAAATTACGCTTATAATTTGATGCTTGCAATGGCTTACAGCACTCCTGCGTTCATTTTACCAGTTACTAAATTAGCTATTAAAGATGTTTCCAGTCTCAGCGCCATTTACAATGCACTGGCAGTGATCAATTGCAAAAAATGAAAAAAATAAATGTTTAAAGGGCTATTCTGTCTACTTGTACCCATCTCTACAGAGTTATAGTTATATAGTGATATTGTTAGCACTATACAGCTGCAGGCCACTTTGTCATCTAAACTTTTAACCTGTCTCATACAATCAATAAAGGATTCACAGGGCCCCTTTATCTCTTAGCAGCAACATTTAAGTATTGATAGGTTGAAAACAACAATCAGCCTATCTCAGTCCCCTTTACATCAAGCATATTTTCCAAAATTTGTACAAAATAATTTGGGGGGCTTAAAAAACCATACAGTGCCCAAAGTGTTGCCTGTATATTGCTCCTCTGCCTTTTGGCTAAGATCAAGTGCAGTTGTGGCAGAGCTGTGCTTGGTCCTCTGGCCAGGGGGCTGGGGAGCGGCATTGAAAGCCTGGGACTAATGTGCCCCCGGAGTGGCTACCATGAATCACAGGTCTTGCTTGCATCATAACACGTGATTGTGTTGGCACCTAGCACATTATAGCACTTTCATTTAACGAACCGCCTTTCGATTCAAAATGTAATACTCCTATAGGTCGGTGTTGTTAGAGTGTGTAGTGCGGATCGTACCTGGTCTGCAGATGCTCTTTTCTCGGTCATGGCACGGTAGTGGGGAGGAGAACCCCCAAGACCCTAACACAGCTCCAATCTGACTCACTGGTATCATCCCTTGTCTTCAAGTCATTACACATACAGAGTTCTAGCTGGCAACACACATCAGCCCATCTCTCACTCTTCCTCAAAAACAGGATAGCAGAAAACCTGTCTCTTTTCACAAAATGTCTCCTCAGACCTCATTTACTCTAAGGCTCCTCTTTTAAACCGTCTCTGTCACAAAACCCTGGAACTTTCCAGCAGTCTTACAGACTGGACTTTTTCTGGATCTTAAAGTCTCTCCTCTATCATGCTGTGAGACAGTTCTGTTCCACTGGGTTCTAGTGCCCTGCAGTTTCTGGGTATCACAAAAGTACTCAAGCAAGTCATGTTGATTAATATTTAGACATTAAGAACCTCATTTAGAGTAGCCAACAATTTTGTGACCCGTTTCTCCAGGTCTAAGAAATGGTAAGTATCTCCTTTGATTTACTACACATGAGTGGTGAAATAAATCCGAATTTTGTGACCCAATTTTGGACTTCACAAACACTAAATAAAGCACTTATTGAAAATGAAGATGTACTGTGAAATATAAAGATAACGGACCTGAGTCATTAAGGAAAGTAAGGCAAAAAAAAGGAGTAAATGTTCTCTGGGACAAACCATGTTACAATGCAAGGGGTTTAAATGAGTTCATTATTTTGAACATAAGATAAATACTGGTTTTGCCAAGATGCAGAGTTACTCCTTTTTTATTCTTTGGTCTCCTTAATGACTCAGGACAAACATCTTTAAATAAGGTGAACTGGAATATATAGACAGTATATATGCTGGTTTATCGTCACAATCATTTTACTCTAGGCACTATGGAAACGTAAATTTGCGAGAAAAATTCTCATCTATTGTCACACTGTTTTATGAAATTTAAAAAAAATCAGTTCTGATATAGTAGGAGAGATATATCAAAGCATGTCAATATGTAATAATTAAATATTATTTTGGCTTTATGCCTTGACTAAATCAATTGTCTTTATGTGGAGCAACAACGTCAATTTATGTAATAAGATCCTAAGTAGAAATATTTAATGATACGCTTTAATACAAAAGTCTGGCTCTTATATTCATTCATTAAAAAAGAACAATAACAATGTTATTACACAGAGCATTTTGATCCATCAAAATGCACCAATAACCTAGCTAGGGAACAGGGAAATTGTCAAGACGCACAACACACACATTTTCAAATGCTTTGTCTGTCTTCTAATTTATCTATTGAGTCCCAGACAATTTCATAGCTGTGATAATGCAACAAAGTATTCCTGTTCTGTTGTGCAGAATATTATGATGCATCTCTTTGTGTTATGAAATCTGGAAGTGGCCTTTATGTGTCAATATTTAATTTGAATTGTTCCACCAAGAGCAATTAAACAACGTTAGTTAGTCTCAGTGTCTTGCGATTTTGAAGATAAATTTCAGTTGTTCCACATGCAGTAGGACATGCCAAAATGGCTTATTTATAATGCTGTTCATGAAAATACAATAATGCTTACTCTTCCATGTCAAGAAATAAAGGTACATTTAATGTGACTGGAACTGACAGTACTTCAGGTCAGTAAATCGAATGGGCACATTATGAATGTATATATTATTGATGGGCATTCTCATCACTGTAGCAAGCAGAAAGCATAGGGCATTTAAAACTGATGAAAAAAGCAGGATTTAAAGTTCACTCATAGAAGTATATGGTCCCCTCCCCTCCACCCAGATGTCAGAAGAGGTGCTTTGGGAGATACCCTACTGTCAGCTGAGAATCATCAGTTAAATAGCAGACAGGAGGTGAGGATGGCAGGGATCTGGCATTGTGTGGAAGTTTACTAGGAAAATATCTTTATGAAATATTTCTTTAGAATGTAAGCTCTCATGGTCCTCTGACCCAAGTCTCATGTCTGTCCACCCTCAGTTTTCCTTGCTTGTTGCTGTCATGTCCTCCCTCATTCCATCCGTCTCTCTCCTACTCTGTGCTCCTTCAAAAGTGCACTCAAAACTAACCTCTTCCTCAAAGCCTACCAACCATCTACTTAACCCCCATCTCCTCCCTTTAGCTCGTCCTCCCTTCTCTCCTCTTGCCTCAACTGGCTCCTCTTGTGCCTGGTCTGTTTACCCTCCCTTAGGATGTAAGCTCGTATGAGCAGGACCCCCTCCCCTCCTGTCTCCATACCTGTTCTTCCGCTCCGTCTTTACTGCATATGACTGGCCGGAGTTTCTGAAGTATTGGTACTTCTTGTTCATTGTTCTGTATGGTTTCACCCTGTATAGTCTACTGTTAGTACTGTGTGCGGCACTGCGGAAGCCTTGTGGTGCCTAACAAATAAATGATAATAATAATAATAATAATAATAATAATAATATTAATAATAATAATGTCTTATGCTAAATTGTTTTATATGCCATTAGATTTGTTCTGCTTATTGCATCCATGCATTGAGTATTCTGCTTATTTGCACCCATGTTCCCTATGTTAGGTGCTAGGGAATCTGCAGCATCATATAATTAAACGATGATGATGATGATGATGATGATGATGATGGAAAACTGCTGATGGTGTATTGTCATTTGGAGGCTTTTTGGAGTAGCTCTTGGTAAGTTAGCTCTCAAATAAAAAACACATAAATGTATGACCCAAAAATAGGGACTCTCACTGTTTAGAGTTAGGACCACCCTACTAGCAGAAGTGCCTTGACAGGACACGGGTGGCTTTCCATACATTTGCAAATGTGTGCAACTGAGAACTCTGCATGTTTATGTACAAGTAGTATTGGCAGCTCCTTTGCTGGTTATAGCAGTGTGCTGGGGATTTGTCTATGTGTTTGTTCCTGTCTGGATAACCCCACCCTTTCAAGCACCTGCTATGAACCTATAAATTAATTGAGCAACTTGCACGTCTGTATTGGATGATGAATTACTGTAAGACTTTTTATCCTCTTTAACGGTAATTTGCAAGGGAATGTTTTTATGCCTATCCATTATGTTTGTTGATGTCTATTTGAATGAGTTTGTTTCAATTAAAGTGACGCCAATATTACATTTTCATAATAATGATCTCACATGGTTTTATTTAAATAACATTCATTTTAGAGTTAAACTAAGACCGTTTTTAACATAAATTATCTAATTTCTTATAATGCTTGGTTATTTTTATTTTTGTTTTATTAAAAAAAAAACACATTTTTTTAAAGATGTTCCAAAATGTATCAGTAATTTAGTTCAGAAGTTGATTCTGGTCTACCAATCTATCCTAAAGCTACAATGTTTCTGTCATCTATAAACATTACATTTTTATGTTTGTGTTTATTGAACATACATCTAGACCATTATAATGCAGATCTGCAGAATAGCATAGAGTGCCTGCTTATGGGGCTGATGGTACATGACTCCAGTATAGTCGAATATTCCTTAATTATATGTATATTAGTGTATTTTGTTGTTTGTATTTCTAGAAAAAAATGAACATAGAAATTTTTTTTTGCAGAAAAACAAACAAACATCATGCAATATTTTTTAAGGAACACTGACTGCATCAGTTTATAAATATGTTATCTTACTGTGAGTTAAAATTGAATCCGATCCAGGCATTAAATTGCTCTTTGATTGTTTGTCAATAATGTCAAAACAAAACTGCACTACTAACTGGGGTTTATTATAATGTTGTTCGAATATAATTGTGTAAGTCTATAAAAAAGAAAATTAAAAAGAATGGAGAGTTCAGAGAACATTTTTTTTTAATGTAGCTATTTCTGTAACCCTTACGTTTATCAAAGCAGCAACTTTATAATTATTTCTGTTCTGAAATGTTCCTTCTTATGTTCGGATTAAACATAGGAATATCATGGTTTTGTTTTTTTGTTGTTTTTTTTTATCAAATAAAAAACAATGTTCTGCTAATAAATGTATTTTGTGGTGAATGTGTTAAAATTCAGGTTTAATCTATGCAAACAGGGCCGGATTAACCATAGGGCTAACTGGGCTACAGCCCAGGGGCCTATGGCATCCAGGAGGCCCTTGAAAGTGCTCAGCAGCAGTATTGATCGGTCGGGGGCGGGGGCGCCCCTGGCGCGATCAGTGCTGCTGAGCACTTTCACTGCGGTCCTTCTCTACTCCACTTTCACTGCGGTCCATCACTGCTGTAGTCTCCTTACTGAGGAGATCTCGTGAGTCTCACTCTCACGAGATCTCCTCAGTAAAAAGCGTACAGCGCGCCGGAGAAGGAGGTAAGTGCCGGGGGCCGCGGGCAGCTCGGATCACGGGGGGGGGCCCTCACGGGGGAATGGAGGCCCCCTTAGCCCAGGGGCCTCCATTCCCTTAATCCGGCCCTGTATGCAATGTATATTTAGAAGCAAGTTGTAAGTTTGTTCTCACATAGAGGTGTTTTAAAATGAGTAATGGAGAGACTTAGTGCAGACAATTATCAACAGAAATAATTTATTTTGACAGTCAATAAACAAGTGGCTTACATGAAATACTCCACTTGTCAAAATAAAAAAAAGAAATGAAACAAGTCATTCTCAAGCTTCAAAATAATTAAGGAGAGGTTGGTAGCAAAGGATTCTGGAATGTAGGTGTTAAATATAAGTAATTAGTTAGGCATCATTTCTCTATATGATGTTCCCCAAAACATATATCAATGCCATTGCTAAAGGAAAGCAAATTGCCAAAACTGGCTTAGAGATCTCTCCCAGTAAGCATAGCTTCTAATTTGGCCTTAATTTGGTCAAAAAGACCTTACCAAGAAATATTCCAGAGGATTTTAAAGGCTAAAGTAGCGGACAGCCTAATGCAGATGCTGATGGTATTCTTGCAGGTAGACCTTTCTGAATTCAGTAATAAAAGCAATATGATTGGACACTAAAGGATCTCTATTTTGCCACAAAAGTGTAGTACAGGTACGGGCTCCTGCAGAGAACAACTAAATTATGTATGCAACCATAGCTGACAAGCAATGCCCAGGTTGGGGCTCTGGAGCTCAAACAGTTTGAAATATTGATTAAGGAGACCTAGGCCAACCTGAGAATCTGCAGTGTAATGAGCAGATATAAATGTAAGCGATCACCTGTGTAGAGAAGATGGAAGCAACAACTGTGTTTAAGGCAGGAGTATGAACAAGGATAATTGTGTTTGCTGGACTTGCGCTCCTCCAGGATGGGGGGGAAGGGTATTGGGATGCAGCCACAAGCCCCTTGGGGTTGTCTAAAGACCCCTAGATAGAGTATATTAAAAAATAGGGAAACGGCACAAAAGGGAGGGGTTAGGAATGTGGGGGAGTTAATCATGGTAAATGTCAATTGTTAGATTGAGTCTAGTGTAGGGACAAAGTGAATTAAAACAAATGTCAAGTGCAAATGTTCCTCTATTGGAATGCTAATGGATGCTTGTTTGGCCAATAAATGGTAAAGTATAACAATATATGAATATAATTCCTACCAATGAAATATCTATATCCAAGATAGAACGTTCCCTTGTTCAAAAAAAAAAGGGTATTTCAATATAACAATATACACAATCATAAATTCCAGATGAAAACTCTCTTCACCAATCCTTTTCTCGCTTCACCTCTTTTTTGTGAACACCCAGAACCATATAGATTGCCCCTGGACTGCCAGCTCCAGTTTCTGGAAGAACAGTATGATCCTGCTTCCTTTCTAATTTTTCAGTCTGCTCAGGGAGGTGTCACAAGTTGAGAGAGACAGAGAAACAACAGCCATCTAACAGTTGGATAAGACCATGGGTCCTCATGGTCTTACCCAACTGTTAGCAACATAATTAGAGAATAGACTTTTGGTGCATCTTGCAGTTGGTCCAATAGCTAGTCCAATAGTCCCTCTGCTTTTACCAGACAAGACATTAACTCTGCTGCATGGTGATCACAGTTAACGTTCCCAAAGAAATTGAACTAGATGGCTGCTCTCAAAATGTATGTGCACAGTGTTAAATCAGCAAGCAATGACAGAATGCAGGGACATGCCAATGATTAGGGACAAACAGAGGGCACTCAGAATCTGAGATACAGGCCAGGCTTCAGAGTCATGAAAGTTCAGGGATAATCAAGAAAAGTCATGTTCAGTACCGCAGTCATATCTAGGCAATTCGTTATTACATTGTTATGGCCACCAGTGCAGCATAAACTCATAGAACAGGTAGAAGAGGTCTTCACCTTTAGCAGCCGCCTTTCCCGTAGAGACTGGTTATGCTCACAGATACTCGGATTCCCCCAGGTCTTATGCTCAGAGTATTATGAGTTTACGCTAAAATGGCAGCGCACAGGTACAGGAGATAGCACATGTGTAGCAGCAGGCCAGAGATCAGCGGACTAGACAGAGCACCAGAGAGGATGTCAGGTACAGACAAAAGGGTCAAGGTGACAGGCAGTGGTTCAGAGTCTGGGTACAAGCAAGCGGTCGGGGTCACAGGCAGTGGTGCAGAGTCTGGGTACAGGCAAAAGGTCATACACAGGTAATCTCCAAGGTTTCAACACCAAACACCAAACAAGAACAGGAGCAGGCAGCAGCACTGGAACAGAACGCTATAAGCGGCAGTGAGGCCCAGTCCTCACTGCCCTAAATAGTGCTAAGGACCAATCAGGGCAAAGCACTGCAAGTGTGCTCAGGTTTCGTATAATCAATAATTGGCACTGCTGCCAATGACAAAGCAGAGTGCCCAGCTGTGTTTTGAGCAAGTCCTTGATCAGCCCTAATTGGCTGAACTGTAGCAGCCCTGCGGGCACGCGCCCGGTTGTTTGACAGCTAGCCGGGTGCGTCGGCAGGGAGCCTGATGCATCCCGGTTGTTGCCCAGCAACCGGGACGTAGGAACCAGAAGTGACGCCCCGGTCAACATCATGGAGACGGCCGGGACGTCACGAGTAGTACAGGAAGAGTCTCGGCGACTGCTGACATACATAGGAATAATCAGAGCTCAGAAACCTATTCATGAGGCAAGAGATGAAGACAAATAATTAACAATATACTGTATAGAGGGTAAAAGAGACATCAGTGAGATGTGCCTGGATGTGTTTGCATACATCATGAATGTGTGTGTCTAAAAATATACTGACTCCAATGTCTAAATTGGAATAGGGGAGAAACTGTGGTCAGTATGAAACATATTGAACTCAAACAATTTACAATTAAGTAGTGAAACAGCAAAAAAACTTTATATGTATTCAGCAAATAGGGTACAAAGGGTTAAGATGAACTATCACAGTGACCTCTCTGAACAAAAAGAGCTTACATTCTAAGTGGAAAACTAAGTCTCATAGCCATGCTTGATGCAAGAATAATTTAAAAAAAGTAATAACAAAAGAACTGCCCACATGAACAGGCTGTAGAACAAACAAGAAAAGTTGCTCTCTTGTAAATGTTTTATGGAACTTGCACTAATTTTGTGCTTGTATATTTTGTAACAAAGACTTATTCAAACATATTAATGGAAAAACAGCTGTTGTAAAAGGTCTTTAAACCTCAAAGAGGGCAGGAATTCAAAATAATAAAGCGTATGATGGCAAAAGATTGATTCGCTGGCAAATGTGGACAACGCTGCACGATTCTGGGAGAGAAAAAAAAGAAAATTTAACACAAAAGCACATTAGGAAAAATATCAAATACAGCCAAATTGTGCCAATCAAGACTGAATTATACACATTTGTGTTCTGCAACAACTCTGTGATAATTGATGCGTGACAAAAAGAAGGCTTTTGACCTAGACAAAAAGTTAAATGTTGAAAGGAATTTTACGTCATGCGTGACCTAAGATGCACCCTAGGATCTGCAGTTGGTCATATTGCTTAAAATGTAGAATTCAAAGAAAAATTATACACAGTGAAATTATTACTTCAGTAATTAGGCATTATTTCCATACTATGCCTTAATTTTGAAATGCAATTATAGAGTGTGATTAGATGTTTCAGTCATCTATATACATTAGATTTATTTATATGCTTCTTTATTTTTTTATTGAACATACATCTAGACCAGTGATGGGCAAACTTTTTCAGGAGCGGGCCAAATAAAAAAGAAAAACATTAGGCGGGCCAATATAATTTATTAAAAAACTCAAATATCGAAATATATAATACAAATTTTTTGAATGGGAGGGAGGGTGTTATATAGCAGTGTTACCTCTATATTGTACAGACACAGCACTTATTTCAGCAGCTTGTTGCAGATCCGTCTTTCTGGTAAGCCACTAACTGACAACACAGCAGCCAATCGAAATCCGCCTTAGCATATGGCCCAGCCCATCTCTTCTCACATGACTTTCAGCCCTTAGGGGGCGGGCAGGTGTTTGAGTGATTGACATACGAAGTGTCCATTTAGGAAGGAGGATGAAGTGTAATGGAGGAAATAGCTGGGAAGGCATAAAAATGAAGGTTCTGACACACAGGGCCGGCCCTAATAATTTTCTGCATATTTTAATAAAAAAATTTAAAATATTGGCGGGCCGGATAGAACCTCTAAGTGGGCTGGATCTGGCCCGCGGGCTGTAGTTTGCCCATCACTGATCTAGACCATTGCAATGTAGAGCTGCTCATAGAGTGCCTGCTTATGGGTCTGATGGATATAAGACTTTTCACCTCCTGATAGTCTAATATTCCTGTAATTTTGAAGTAATTTGTTGTTTTTATTTCTAGAAAAAATTAGCATAGAGAAAAAGTTGCAAAACACAAAAATAAACATTATGTAATATTGTTAAGGAACACTGCATTAGTTTATAAATATGTTATCTTACTGTGAGTTAAAATTGAATTCAATCCAATAATTAAAATGCAAGAATTAAATTGTTCTTCGTGTGTTTGTCAATAATGTCAAAGCAAAATTGCACTACTAACTAGGATTTATTATAATGTTGTTTGAGTGTAATTGTGTAAGACTATAAAAAAGAAAAGAAAAATAATGGAGAGATCAAAGTAATTTGTTTCCAATGTAGCTATTTCTGTAACCCTTCTATTTATCAAAACATCAACTTTATAATGATTTCTGTTATGAAATGTTCCTACTTATGTTTGGATCAAACATAGATGGCTTTGGTTTTGGTTTTTTGTTGTTTTTATGAATTAAATAATAATGTATATTAAATTGATATAAATATAATGTTTAATAAATTGATTTTGTGGTGAATGTGTTAAAGTTCAGACAACATTTACAGAAAAATGCTAAAGGGAGAACTTACTTTGCTAGTTTGTAAAACTCTACTGAATTTTCCAATTCAGGTGGTAATTGTCCTTTTGATGCAATGTATTACAGAAAACATCTTCACAACACATAAACATTGACAGAAACAGGTTTTCAAAAACAAATATATTGATGTAAGAGATATAGCAGTATTGCACTATCAGTAAATTTTAGAAAAAAGAACTGCTAATGTTTAACATGAAGTTACACAAAGAAGTCACGGGTAAGTCTGCAAATGTCCCCAACGTAAAATCCCCCTAGTTTTGTAGAACTGCCCCTCTTTCTAATCTGGCAATCCAATTTAGCAAATGGGCTATTATTATTATTATTATTATTATTATTCATTTTTATTTATAGGGTGCCACAAAGTATCCGTAGCGCCATACAAGGACAGACAATGGCACAGTACAAGGTGAAACAGCACAGTACAAGTAACAGTAAGCACTATAACTCTGGGGGCTCAGGCACAGCATGAAAGAGAGGGAGGGAGGGGAAAAGTGAGTATAGGTGTCACTCACCGGACTGTGAGTGCTTCTTCCCGTATATTTAGGAACCGTGGTCGTCCTCCATCCTGAGGGTCTGCGCATGCGCAGCCCTTTCAAACCCTTCAGTACCTGTTCCTTTAACTTAATTGGCAGATCAGGCAACACTCCCTATATTAAGCACCTGTGGTCAATACCACGTTGCCTGATCTTGGAGTCTCATTCCCCATGAGCCTCTGAAGGTGTTCCTGTGTTTCCTCGTGTATTCAGCGCTGCTGATTCCTGTGGTTTCCAAACCACTTCTACCCCTGTGGTTTCCAGACCACTTCTACTCCTGTGGTTTCCTAACCACTTCAACCCTCCTGTGTATCATCGTGACTGTTGCTGATTCCTATCCGCTGCCTCCGTGCACTACAGTCTTCAAGCCACTTCAACTCTGCTATGTATCATCGTGACTGTTAGCTGATTCCTATCCGCTGCCTCCGTGCACTACAGTCTTCAAGCCACTTCAACTCTGCTATGTATCATCGTGACTGTTAGCTGATTCCTATCCGCTGCCTCCGTGCTCTACAGTCTTCAATCTACTTCAACTCACCTGTGTGCCATCATGACTGTTAGCTGATTCCTATCCGCTGCCTCCGTGCACTACAGTCTTCAATCTACTTCAACTCGCCTGTGTTTCATCGTGACTGTTTGGCTGATTCCTATCCGCTGCCTCCGTGCGCTTCAGTCTTCAGCTCATCTCATCTCTCCCGTGTTTCCTCGAGACTGCTACAGCTGATTCCTATCCGCTACTCTCCGTGCTCAACAGTTCCAGCTCAGCTCTGCTCTCCCGTGTTTCATCGTTGCTGCACCTGCTGGTTGCTATCCGCTACCTCCGTGTATCTGCAGAGTCCTGCTGCTGCTACTTCTCAGTTCTACTCGTCCTACAACAGCTGACCCGCTCTCCGTGCTTCTTCGTGTTCCCGCTGGTCTCTACTCGCCAGTCTGCATCGGATCTGCGCCTCACTGTTTTCATCTCATCTAGATCATCGCTACTCTTCAGGGTCCTCCAGGAGTCCAGTCCTACATACTACTGCTTCCTGAGTATTTGTTCCCCTGCTGGTCTACCTACCTGTGCGCTGCACCTACTTGATTACCGCTTCACCCCTCCAGGGACTTCGCATCCTGCCGGCCTCCAGTCGTTCAGGTATCTCTGCACTCCTGTCTGACAGCCTGATTCTGAACCACGGTATGCATACTTCCCATTGACTGTGCTGGTGTATTGCATATCTTGCTGGACTGAGTTTGTTCTCCTCTGGAGTTTACTATCCGCTGAGACTATTGCCATCATTGACTGTGTTATCTTGTGCCGGATTACCTCAAGTGACTTTCTATTATTGCAGTGCTGTTCAGTCATTAATATATTGTGCATGTTATTGTGGATCAAGTTTAAGGTGCCCGTGTATCCCCTGTATTGCAGTCTCTCCCCGTGCTCCTCCTCACATATATATTCAGTGGTACAACTTGCTAGAGGCAGACCACTGATCCCTGTTTCCTGTGTCACCTGTTCCAGTATCCTCTCACATAGCAGTGGTACAACTTGCTAACGCAGACCACTGACTCCCCGGATACCTCCACTTGGATTTCATTCCTTCACTCAGACAGCGGTACAACTTGCTATCCGCAGACCGCTGACTCTCATCACCTCCTCGTTTCTGTTGGACATTCCTCCTCACTATAGCAGTGGTACAACTTGCTACCGCAGACCACTGACTACCCTCACGTGTCCTTTGTCCATACAGTTCCTCGTGTATTACTACATCCATATTACCAGTGCTGCTAGTCATAGACTTTCCTGAGCATCTCTATCATCTACTATTTCCTGTTCCGTGATGACCCTGCTACCAGAGTACCATATTACCATCTATACTGCTCTGGTAAGCCTATCACCTGGTGATCCCTGGGTAAAGACTCCTAGTGCCCGTGACAATAGGCAGGTAACTTGGGCCCAAGAGGGTGAGCACGGATGACAGGTTAAGAGCCACTGAGGGGAGCGGAGAGAAGCGAGAGGAGACAGAGGGCAGAGGGACCGAGAGGAGGTGAGCTGAGTACCTGGAGAGCGCAGTTAAAAGTGATGGAAACAGGAGGTAGGAGAGTCCTGCTCAAAGGAGCGTACAATCTAAAGGGAGGGGAAGACAGACAGACATACACATGAATGAGACGGAGAGACAGGAGAAACGGAGACGGAGTCGAGGAAGGGAAGAAGGGAGGAGAGAGAGAGGTAGCCGACCGTTGGGAGGTTAGGCATGAGACTGGAAGGCTTTTAAGAAAAGGTGGATTTTTAATGTTCATTTGAAGGAGGACAGATTAGGGGAAGTTCTGATCGCGCGGGGGAGCTTGATCCAATGGAGGGGAGCGGCGTGGGCGAAGTCTTGGATACTTGCGTGAGAGGAGGTAATCAGAGGGGAAGAGAGGTGACGATCGTTGGCTATACCTATTCTTACTTTCCCCTAAACTACAGCCAGTAGTGGAGGGTCAACTCAATACCCATCAAATGTTTCGAATTTGCTACAATTTGCTACACAGGTGTCAGATTATGGGGATGTTCTACAAAGGCGATATTCCCTTCTAATAGTGACAAGTTATTTTATATTCAGGGAAGGTACAATTAACTAATAATGACTGTAAGAATAATGAATAAAGTGTTGGATTGAAGAAAAGTAGCAAGCATTATGAATAGTCTCCAGTTAAAAAGGCTCTTCTCAACCCTTCTTGGGGCTTTAAAGGGTTGAGGTAATAAAATGGTAATAGATATAATAACAAGCTTATCTATATCCAGCCATTGGCTGAATAGATCATTTAGTATGGTCCTTTAACATGCAAAATATTTTCAGTTGACTTATGGTTGGTACCTCCAACTATAAGTCAACAGGCATCATTTATCAGTCATTGTTTAGATGATAATAACATTTAGAAGCAAACAACAGTAATCAATGGATCCATGCACTACTGTATCCCCATTGTTTGATTTTTCCACAGAACAAAGTAAATTGATAATCTTAGCAAAATGGTCATATGCTCTTTTATGTCTTAATTCCATGTTACAGATCACAATAATGTGATTTTCCAGTAGTTTTATGTTTCAATCTCTATAAGACCTGTACTGAAGCCTCGGAATTGATTGTTCCTGTGATAATATTCATGGAATAAAACAAATCAAATTTACACATCTCTAGGTGTGTGCTTCTGGTAATTACTTGACATGTTGTACATGTTAGTTTAGCTAAACACTCAGTTCTGTTGACATATAAAAATCATGCATATCACAGAAAAATATATTGAAGCCGATGCAACATGCACATGTCTAGGCTCTAAGAACGTATTGTATTCACTTTTTACCATGTCCTCGTCCAGCTGTCCCCCGTTTGAAGTGGGCGAGCTTACAGCAATATGTGACCAATCATATCACTAGAATCTTTACATCACCACAGATTATTTCAGGAATGAGTGTTCAGAACTTGTGGGAGGCAGTATCTTGTCTATCTGCGTGATTGTATAACTGTAGGACTACATGTGACAGGGCCAGTGTAATGATGTGACAAAGGGAATGGAATTAAGGAGGAAGTCATAATATTACAAGTGAGCAGAACAGGGTAGTAATAAAAAGGCTCTGGTCACAGTGGTGCAAGAAGATTAGGGTGCTAAATATGTGAAGTCAACATATTCATCTTGTTCAGTTGGACAATCCCTTTTTAATGATTCTAATTTATTAGAATATCCAATCAAGCAAATCTGAGTATAATATTGTAAGGCATCATATACATGGGCATTCCAATTTAAAACATGGTCCAAAAGTATTTCCAAAGCCAATTTATTTGATTAAAGAAATTGCACTATTGATTGCCGTTATACAGAGCAGATTGAGTTTTTAACCAAATGGATTGTGCATAAAGGAAATAACATTTATTTCAGAAAAGGAAGTATTGACACACAACAGGCTTTCAGGTTCTGTCACTTACTTCTTCTTACTCTGTCCCTGCTGTCCTCAGGCTCTGCTGGTTTCAGACCTCTCTGTATGATGCTGTCCAGTCTGTCTCCACTTCACAGATCCCTCCAGAATCAGAGTATGGGTACGGCCATCCTGGATTCGATCAGATTATTCCTCTCAGCCAATCAGGTGATAACATTCCCTCCAAAACCAGTTCATGGGAGCTGCCATCTTGGATATAGTCACCTGATCCATCTCAGCAACTCAGAGTGCTGCTTCTGCCCAGCTGACTGCAGTCTCCAATCAGGAATCAACAACAACTATAAAACGACTTCCTGGTTCCCTTACCTGTTGCCAGTGCAACGTTGTATTTCAGAAACCAACCTGGTTCCCAGCAGTTTTTCAGTATTGTTATCTATCTTGCTACAGTCTTGCTATTAATCCAGCTCTGACAGTGCAGTCTACATTCTGGCTCCAGCTCGATTCTAGCACTCTTGCTCTATCCACTCTAGTTTCATTCCAGCAATCCTCGTCCAGCATTCTGGTTACAGAATTCCGGTTCCAGTCCAATTACAGCAATCCTCTTCCAGCATTCTGGTTACAGAATTCCAGTTCCAGTCTGTTTACAGCAATCCTCTTTCAACATTCCAGTTACAGCATTCCGTTTACAGTCGGGTCCAGCATTCCAGTTCCAGTCCAGTCCAGCAATCCAGTTTCTGTTTGCCCTCTTCTGGTAGTGTAATCACCATCTGCACCAGTCCGTTCACTACATGCAGAAGAACATTATCAGGCCACCCAGCTTTGTCCACGTAGTCACCAGTCCAGCTCCAGAGACACAACCCAGCAGTCTGGGAACAGACAGATCCTCAGGTGTGACAAGTATCTAAAACTGAATTTGTCACTAAAATTATTTAGAGTCATGCTAGTAGCATAAAAATATATATTAGCTCTACTGTCAAAAATGAACCATATAATACTTTACATAATGACTGCCAGATATGTGATACCAGCATCACTAGGGGTCTTGGAGAAAAAAGAGTATCATACTGGATGTCTGCTTGTTTCGTTACCAAAAGGGTTACATTTTGCTTTTGACTTTAATGAGTTTCTTGAAAGATAGAGTTTATTTTTAGTAATTTAATATGTGTATATTTTATATTTTATATAAATAGTATATTTTATTTAGGTAGATTTTATACAATGTTTTTAAATACCATTTTATTGGCTATTTGTGATTGTAATTTATCTCTCCTCTGGATATTATTATTATGTTGTTGTTTTTATTATTGTAATTATCTCTATGTTATGGGATTTTACAACCACTATTCATTGACCTCTCCACCACACCACTATACATTGTCAATATGCCTAGCTAGAATTAATACCCGAACAATTGGGACTATAGTCTGGTGTGCTTCAGAGCAGTCCATTTAAATGTTCTAATGCCACATGACTCTTGATAATACGTGCGGTCTATCATCATAATCATTTATCTATATAATATATAAGGCGCTGTGCAGAGAACTCACTCACATCAGTCCCTGCCCCATTGGGGCTTACAGTCTAAATTCCCTAACACACACACAATAAGGTATATTTGTTAGCAGCCAATTAACCTACCAGTATGTTTTTGGAGTGTGGGAGGAAACCATAGCACCCAGAGGAAACCCACGCAAACACGGGGAGAACATACAAACTCCTCGCGGATAAGGCCACGGTCGGGAATTGAACTCATGACCCAGTGCTGTGAAGCAGAAGTGCTAACCACTTAGCAGAGGTGCTAACCACTTAGGTCTATATATATTTGTGCACAAGAACATACACACATCTGATCTATTATAGTCTTTTATTTTTCCAAAGATTTATATCATACTTTTTTGGCAGGATACATTAGAAAATATAGCTATATGTATATTTGAAAAATAATTGATTACACTTAGTATTTTATTAATTATAATTATTTATTTATTTATAAAGCACCAACATATTATGCAGTGCACATTAAGAGGATCATAATACAAATAAATGATGTGCAATGACATAATACACATACAATAAAGATAGCCCTGCCCGAATGACCTAACAATACCAGAGCTGCAGGTACCAATTGATATACAAGGTAACGGAGAAACAATTGGTGGGGGGAAAATGTGTGTGTGAAAATGTGTTACTACTGCAAGTCCGAAAAATTTTAATCCAGCCATTGGCGGCTGCCATCTTTGTGTGGCTATAGATATGGTACTGTCACGAATACTCACCTCTCCTCGTTCCCCCGCCGCTCCGTCGGACCCGGAAGCCGCACTTAGGGGTTCGGCGATCACGTGATCGCTACCTAGGGCGGTCACGTGATTACTACCCCAGGGCAGGGAATTCAAATGGGACACACTATAAAAACATAGCTCTGACACTTGGTGAGTGTCAGAGCAACTTACCAGTTCCTGGCTCCTGATTCCTGTGTACTTCCTTGTTCCTGCTTCATGTGTATTGATTCCCAGTGTACCGACCCGGCTTGTTCACTCTTCTGGATTCCGTTGTCCTCTGTGTACCGACCCGGCTAGCTGACCTCGCTTCTGTTCTTGTGACCCGTGTACCGACCCGGTTTGATTGACTCCGAGACCGCTTCCTGATTCTGTCTGCATTGCCTGCCTGTGTACTGACCCGGCCTGTCCGACTACTCTCATCTTGCTCCTGCTCCGCTGTACTACACCTTGGGGCAAACCTGAGGACCGCGACCTGCGACTCCTGGCAGCAAAGCCCATCCCGCCTTGCGGCGGTTCTTGGTGAATACCGGGGAGATCGTTAAACTCTGCACCTCAGGTAAGCCAGCGTTAATCAAGGTTAGTAGAGAATCCAGTAATCCGTTACAGGTACATTGGGAATGAGTAGAGATAGTAGAAGGTGAAGACATGAAATATGAATGGTGGATCCTACTGATTACACACACACACTGTATATCTGTGTACTGTAACATATTTTTATGATAAAAGTGAACACAAAAAGCATCAAGATTATTTTCAAGAGCCAATTTATTTTATTCAAAATAAAGTGCATAATAAATAGCCAACATAAAGAGCAGTTTGACTGTTGTCTAAATGGTTTGTTGATACAGTACATTAGTACCATAACAAAAGAAAATGATAGTGTAAATCAAATGTATATACAGTACATACTAAAAATAAACTCCACTTTTCACACATCCCAAACAAAGGGTTCCTAGATCAATTTCTTTTATCACTTTATATTAAATTAGTTTTTTGTTCTTTTAAAAAAATTGGAGATGATCAATACCAACAAATATAATAATATTAATTGAGCAGAAAGACCAGCAGTAAATGGTTTAAGGAACCATTATTTTGAAGGAAGCAGACCAAGCTGATGGCAGTGTTCTGTCAAACCATAAAGAAAATTCTGCAGAATGTCTTAGATTGCTAAATTATAAACAAGTAAATAGAGGTCCAACTAAGACTTATAATATGTTGCTAGTACAATTACTATCAAACAATTGCATCACCCAAAAAAATGTGATTAGACATATTATAATTATTATTTTTTTAGTACCTGCCAAAAATATCAGGAAAACTTTGTATACCATCTGGTGAGCTGCATTGTCCAATCATTGCATATGGGTTGGGTATATATGGCGATGGTGAATATGTTGACAGTTATACCGTTGATACCAAAATGGTGACAGTGTAAATGATGACATATTCATTCTGTAAACATGTTTTAAAAAAGCGAGTCCTCCTCGCCCCCACCCAAACAGATGAACCCTAATGCTGCCAGCCTAGACTGGTACCAGAAAAATAGGGGGGGGGGGGGGCAAAAAGCATGCAGTGCCCACAATTTTAAAGCAACCAGCACCAAGCTGTGCCAGCCGGGGCTGGTGACACTACAGCAGTCCCCCTGCCATAGTGACAAGCAGCCTCAGGCTGGTCAGCACAGGGCTGGAATTCCCTAGGGAGACTACCAAACCCCCCCCCCCCCCCCCCCGGGGATTCTCAGCCCCATTCTGAAAGCACTAGATCTCTTTCCACGCCCCTGGGCGGTGGGTGTGGGGCAATAA
Source organism: Mixophyes fleayi (assembly GCF_038048845.1). Lineage (NCBI taxonomy): Eukaryota > Metazoa > Chordata > Amphibia > Anura > Limnodynastidae > Mixophyes > Mixophyes fleayi. Next base: position 259,114,464 of record NC_134406.1, on the reverse strand, counting down.
AATTAAAACAGTTTGTGTTGGTGCACTATAAGTTCCAGCAAGCCCAGGCTGCCATTAGCAATTTGGACATTGCAGTACTAAAAGTACTAGCATACCCATGGCTGCCAGGGCATAATGGCATTTGGGAAACCACAAGTGCCAGCATGCCCTGGCACCCAGGGCCCACTGGGACCTGTAGTTCTCCAAGGCAACATTTAGATAATCAACATACTTTATTGTCAAAATAATTGCATTGTAAATAAAATGTTATAAAAAAAAACAGCAATACTCACCAACAACCTGGTTCTTCATCGGTATTAATTCCAGTGGTCCGTAGTTGTCAAAAAAAGTACCTAGCAAAATGAATCCCCAAAAAAGCTTGATAAACCATAATAATCTGCCGTCTTTCGCACCTACCAGGGATGGGCTGCCTGTGTCTGCACACTATGTACACTATGGGTGTGGATGACTGCACCGATTCGGCAGTACCTGTGCTGACCATTCAGTGGATATCATAAATGAACTCCAGGGACTGACAGATAAATTGTCATATTCATCTCTGGACCACAGGGGAAAGTAATATATTTGCACTTTACTGGTGTTAAACAGATGGCAGAAAATACTGGGATGTCAGTATACAAAAAAATAGTGAGTAAAAACAAAGGGCTAGATTTACTATGCTGCGGGTTTGAAAAAGTGGGGATGTTGCCTATGGCAACCAATCAGATTCTAGCTGTCATTTTGTAGAAGGTACTAAATAAATGAAAGCTAGAATCTGATTGGTTGCTATAGGCAACATCCCCATTCTTTCAAACCCGCAGCTTAGTAAATCTAGCCCAAAGTCTTCTTTGTTCACAGGACAGTTGTCATGGTGATCGGACCTTGCTCAGCCAGAACAATCAACCAACATTGGAGCACAAATGCAGAGGTGACCCATAGAGTTCTCCACCCAGTGGCGGAACTACCATTGGTGGGGAAGGTGCCGTGCACCGGAGCCCATGGAGATAATGGGGCCACTGCATGGCAGATGCAGAGGGTCAGGGGCCCCAGTTCCCTCTTTCCCACCTCCCTGCACCCGGGGCCCACAGCCTCTGTCTCCATCTACATACACCTTTAGCTTTACCATATTAAGTAATTTTCGAGATGACCCTGCATTACACTTTTTTTTTATAGATAAGTACCTAATATACTGAGCAATTTTTAACTTTTCTGATGGTGGTTTAAAACTACAACTAAAATGCACCAATAAACTAAGGGCAAATTGGTTTCTACTATTGTTTGTTTCATAGAAAGAGATTCAAATCAAAAAGAAAAAACATGTGAACAGTTAATAATAAAAGTATGCAAAACATATAAAACACAAATTTGAAAATTAGTCAAAGGAGTACCACAGACTTCAGAATTAAAAATAATTTTTCAGCACTGGGATTATCACATTGAACTCATGACCCAGTGCTGTAAGGCAGAAGTGCTAACCACTTAGCCACGTGATGTATCTTTGGTCACATATTCGGTAATTACACTATTCATATAATGCAGATGGAGTAGAATCTGTTGTATTGTATGTAGTGCATGGCATTGTACATGCCACAGCTAATCCCTAAACACTTCAATAAAAAAAGTTTGATAACATCAATTAAAAATGTGCTATCTGGCAAGACAAGTAAGTTAAATGTTTCAATAAATACTGCTCCGTTTGCATCATATCCGAATACCGGATTTGGTGCATTATTGACAGAAACAGAAAGTAATAATTAAATTGATCTATCATTGATTGAACAGAACAACCATTACAGTACTTTTGGAATTCTCTAAAGAAGTACCTGGCAGGTCCCACAAGGGGTCCACAAGTCCAGCAATACACTTTGCTCCGAGGGAGGGATTCTTTCCAACACAGATCAGTGCTGTAATTTGCATTAATTGGGGAGTTCACAGAGAAAGGGCATTGACAACACCTCTGTTTGAAAATTAATGAGAAGTGCATCATTGGACCATTGATACACAGGACGACCCCTCGAGTTAATATACTGCTGGACCACAGCTAAGTACAATAGCATTCAATGTTATAGTGAATTTTAATTTTGGGTGGAACTTTTCTTTGCCACGTGAGTCTTTAATTATGTCTTTGAGATGTTTAATATTAATAAAAGAGCAGTTATATGTTACTACGATGATGATGCTGATTTAAGTCAAGGCAACCCAGAAAAAAATCTCCCTTCTCTATTCGCCCAGGAGAGGCTTCCTGGCTCAGACGGTTTAGCATGTTAACCAGGCTATTAATCATGCAAATCAAACCGGCTAGCATTCTAAACACCCAGGACAGAATGTTATTTCAGACCAATCGGCTGCAGCACATCAGACTTCTACACCAGTGAAGCAGGGAGAGAGAGTGTGAGAGAGCTCAGCATGCAGTTATAATATCAAGAGCACTTTCTACCTGTCCTCCTCCTGGGAAAATCTGGTAAAGGGAGGGGATGATTTTATACTGCTTAACAGAAGCGGGTGGGTTGGTCAGAGACAGAAATGCAGTGCTTAGACAGGACTTTTGTTTTCTTTTGAGTTTTTGCACTCAGAGCAAAAGGGATCTGCTCAGAATTGGTTTGCAAAGAAGTTGCAACACTAAAGGGTAGCTTTTACAAACCTTCTAAAAAGGAAAAGCGGAGATGTTGCCCATAGCAACCAATCACATTCTAGCTATCATTTATCTAGTACATTTTAGAATATGATTGCTAGATTCTGATTGGTTGCTATAGGAAACACCTCCAATTTTACTTTTTGGAAGGTTTGATAAATCTACCCCTATATATCAGGCTAACCATAAGCATTAGACAAATTTATTCACATTGAAGACCTTCCACAAATAGGCGCCAATTGTGAAATCAGGTATAAAAAATTATGCACATTATTGAACAGCAATAACCCCAATATTATTATCTGGTTTGGTTGCTATATGTAACTAATAATCGAAAAGCAAAACAGGAAAGAGGAGGACAAACTGTGAAAATAAGGAAATGTCTAAGTACAACTGATACAACCTCACAGGTGATTGTTGCTAGTGTTGAAATGACTATGTGTTACAGTAATATACAACCACTAGTTAAAAAGTGAATTCACCTTTCAGTGTAAACTTAGAGACTAATACCCCAAGTGTGAACACTTTAAATATCAGTTCAACTTGTGGCTAATCCACTAAAAACATTTGGTTTTCATCATGTAAGTCATGTTATCTGCAATTTCCTCTGTATACTGTAATATATTTTCTGCTAACTGCTCAGCTTGAGGGCAAATGAAGAGCACTTACATACCATAAAGTGGAAAAGGTTTCAATCTCAAGTGCAAAAAGCAGAATGTTCTTAAACTGCTACTTGTTCATCCTATAAAAAAATGTAAAAAGCTAGTAAAAATAGCAAAATACTATAGAAATTATAATATTGATAACAAAAGTTACAAATTCCAAATGAGTTAAATGTTTCTAGCAAAGTCAAGAAATAAATATCACAAATTCTGTATAATGTCCATGACTTAAAACATGAGCTACAATTGCTTGCTACAAATCCCAAAAATTCAAATGAAATTAAAAAATAAACATGTGTCAGACGCAGAGCGGTATGGGTCAGACGCAGAGCCATATGTGTGTGACAGACGCAGAGCCATGTGTGTCAGACAGAGCCGAATATGTGTCAGACGCAGAGCCATATGGATCAGACGAAGAGCCATATATGTGACAGACGCAGAGCCGTATATGTGTCAGACGCAGAGCCGTATATGTGACAGACGCAGAGCCGTATATGTGTCAGACGCAGAGCCGTATGTGTGTGACAGACGCAGAGCCATGTGTGTCAGACTCAGAGCTGTATATGTGTCAGACGCAGAGCCATATGGGTCAGACGCAGAGCCGTTTGTGTCAGACTCAAAGCTGTATATGTGTCAGAGGCAGAGCCGTATGTGACAGACTCAGAGCCATATGGGTCAGACGCATTGCCGTGTGTGACAGACGCAGAGCCGTATTTGTCAGATGCAGAGCCGTATGTGTCAGACTCAGAGCCGTATATGTGTCAGACGCAGAGTCGTATGTGTGTCAGACGCAGAGCTGTATGTGTCAGACGCTGAGCCGTATGTGTCAGATGCAGAGCCGAATGTGTCAGACGCAGAGCCATATATGTGTATTATAGATTGGGACCAGGTGAAATAGTGATATGCAGCCTTCAAGTAATTAACTGACGTAGTCTCAGCCACAGTACTTATGACCCAGCCACAGAATATGTGGCCCTTATTAATCTGAACGTTCACCTCCCATTGGTTAGTCTGATTTGTAGCTTTTTCCTGTCTCTTCTTCCCTCCCAGTTGTCTTTCATAGTTCAGCCCGATTGGTTGAAATAGTAAATAGTTCTGTTTTTTGTCTTTTCCTTCAAAATAAACCCCTGGAAGGTTTCTAGGGACATATTTAAGTGAAAAGTGTAAGTTATCTGTTGAAAAGAATGGGAACTGCTATATTAATAGTTCCAGGTCTATATAAAATAATTCATGATTTCAACTAAGTATTGACTATAAACCCCAGTAACAAATTGAAAGAAATTAAATTGTGTTAACAAAGTATGTAACTGGGATATGGCAGCACAAATACCATTTTGTGACATTTCTATTGACCCGGATACACTTGTTTCTACAGTGAAGCACAGCCCAAGACAAAGGTACAATGTTAGCTGCATATTTAAAGCTATGCGCCCCTACTCTAAAATTACATACTGATTTAATTTTAGGTGTATATTAGCTTTTCCCCACTTACAAGGCAGATAATCAAGTTCATTTAATTTAGTAAAAATAGAATGTATTGAATGCCTTCATATGTTGTCTAAATTGCAGTAGGTCTGGCGTGGCCAACCTGTGGCTCTCTAAGTGAAACCACAAATCCCAGCCTGCTTTGCCAGTAGATAGCCAGCCGATAGCTGGCAGTGCATGCTGGGAGTTGAAGTTTCACAACACCTGGAGAGTCAGAGGTTGACCAGGCCTTCACTAGATCAATCCTAGACCATTAGTGATTTATTGCTATGGGTTACTGCACACTAACACTTGTGTACTATGTTGGTAAAAAGCCACAATTATAAATAGTGCACCCTTTAGTAGGATTGTTTATAACTTATTATTACAATTAAATTAGCTTAGTCCAAATAGTCCAGCAAAAAAAGTAAAATGCATTATGTGGGACCAATAAATAAATAGAAAAATAAAGAAGGAATATTCCGATTGATCACAATTCCTGCCTGATATCCCTGTTCTATTTTGGCAACTGCAGTTGGATTTACAACCTTTTATGGGACACGCTTCCGCAGTGTAAAATAAACGCCATGTATCTTGATCCCATTAAAATAAGTTTTGAACAGATTTCTATTCACCGGGTCTCTGCCAAGTTCATTATTTAAAATGTCAGTTTTCTACCATCTTTTTCTTTTAGAAAAAGTAACGAGTGTGGTAATAAATCTTTTCGTGCATGTGATGCTGTTTGGGGAAGTGATACATGGCTCCAAGGCTTATTGGGACTGGACATTTTCCAGAAATAGCTGAATAGGAAAAAAAAAAACTAACTCTTTGGAATGCTTTGCAGTGTGTGCATGAGTAATTTTTTGTTGCTATCTAGTTTTGATTGACACAATAATTTGTGCTGTAGTTTTACAACTAGATAAAGAGATCAGTGAATTTATTAAGTCATAAATAAATGACACAAATTTAAGTCATATCATGCAACTTTAAGAAAAAGTTAAACGTTACATTCTTGATTTTTTTAAATAGGGATTTTAGAATGCATGTGAATTGACATAAATTGAAATGTCCACGATTGTTGATTGTTATTTTTTTATTTTTGCTGCAAATGCATGTGATACACCCAAATAGTCATTTTTACATTTTTAGATGGATATTCCCATTCCTCACCAATGCACTATCTACCCAATATCTGAGAGTTTGTTAAGCGAAGCCATTAAGCTGAGGGCACTTAAAAGCATTGGTTTATGTGTTTCAGGCACTTACCCATTTGGGGTTAAAGTTTTGCTGATATCCAGCCAATAGGATCCATGGGGGGTGGCATAGTCTCTTCAGTATTAACTCCCATGGAATGCTGGGTCTTTTCTTCCTGCACTTTCACGGATGCCTTCCCTCCCTCCCACCCCGCCCAGCTAGTTGTTTTGGTTTGTTTTAACAATTTTTATTTACAGAGGAGGCGCAGTTGGTGGGAGAGCGGTGCAGTCAGCGACTAGTCACAATGGTGGTTATGGTATTTGGCCGCACGTCACTGCCCCTTTCAAGTAACATCACTCTTGATCCTTCTGAGTGGAGGATTCTTTGGCGTGCTTTACGTGGCCGTCAATGTTGAGTCCAGGAGGGAACAGTCACGCTGACGCCTGTTTTAACTAGGGATGTGCATAGGCGACTTTTGGTGTCTCGTGTTTTGTGTTTTGGATCCGGATTTTCGCGATTTTTGGGTTCGGATTTGTTTCGCAAAACACCTGCCGAAAGGTTTTGGTTCGGATTTAAGGTTTTGGATTCGGATTTTTTTTGAAAAAAGCATAAAAAGTTAAAAAATTCAAGTTTTTAGGCTTATTTTAACTCCTACGCTATTATTAACCTCAATAACATTCAATAACAATCATTTCCACTAATTTACAGTGTATTCTGAACACCTCACAATATAGTTATTAGTCCAAAACGTGCAACTAGGTATCTTTCTGGACTGCGTAGTGGAGTTGTCCCCACAATATAATAAGAAAACCATCAACTGGTCTTAATCGCACCAAAAAAATGTACCTGGACTGCGTAGAGGAGTGGTCACCACAATATAAATTAAAATCCCTGAACTTGTATGATTCGCACCAATAAATGTATCTGGACTGCGTAGAGGAGTGGTCACCACAATATAATAAGAAAACCATCAACTGGTCTAAATCGCACCGAATAATGTACCTGGACTGCGTAGAGGAGTGGTCACCACAATATAAATTAAAAACCCTGAACTTGTATGATTCGCACCAATAAATGTATCTGGACTGCGTAGAGGAGTGGCCCCGGTACCCAATTTGATACCGGGGCCACAATAAAATAAATACACCCTCAACTGGTCAGAATTCCACCAAACAAGTATCTGGACTGCGTAGTGGGGTGGCCTCGGTACCCAATTTGACACCGGGGCCACAATAAAATAAATACACCCTCAACTGGTCAGAATTCCACCAAACAAGTATCTGGACTGCGTAGTGGGGTGGCCCCGGTACCCAATTTGATACTGGGGCCACAATAAAATAAATACACCCTCAACTGGTCAGAATTCCACCAAACAAGTATCTGGACTGCGTAGTGGGGTGGCCCCGGTACCCAATTTGATACCGGGGCCACAATAAAATAAATACACCCTCAACTGGTCAGAATTCCACCAAACAAGTATCTGGACTGCGTAGTGGGGATGCCCCCGGTACCCAATTTAATACCGGGGCCACAATACCTCCTCCAAGTTCAAAGTCTAGTGTTTATAACATCTTAACACTACACTAATTCTAGCACGTCAAAACCTCTTGTTTTAAATAATGACAGGGCATTTAACTTTTGATTTCATTTATGGAATTTGTTGGCATTTTCTTTTACTTTTTGAACATGGCAAATGACTGTTGAATGGTCACATAATGCCAAAAAAAATAGTTGCAAGATGGAATTGTCCTTGGGCCCTCCCACCCACCCTTATGTTGTTGAAATAGGACATGCACACTTTAACAAACCAATCATTTCAGCGACAGGGCCTACCAAACAACTGTGGCTGAAATGATTGGTTTGTTTGGGCCCCCACACCAAAAAAACAATTCATCTCTCCCTGTACAAACTAAACAGGCTCTACTGAGGAAAGATGTCGTCCTCATCCTCAACCTCTGATTCCTTTCCCCCTAAGTGTGTACTTCCTCCTCCTCACACATTATCAATTCGTCCCCGCTGGACTCCACAGGTCCCTCTGTACTATCTGGAGGGCAGTGTTGTACTTCATTGAGGAATTGATTATTCATTTTTATAAACATCATTTTTTCAACGTTGTGAGGAAGCAACCTCCTTCGCCGCTCACTGACCAGGTTCCCCGCTGCACTAAAAACTCTTTCCGAGTACACACTGGAGGGGAGACAACTCAAGTAAAATAGAGCCAGTTTGTACAGGGGCTTCCAAACTGCCTTTTTTTCCTGCCAGTAACAATATGGACTGTCTGACATGTCTACTTGGATGGTGTCAGCAAAGTAATCCTCCACCATTTTTTCAATTGTGACAGCATCCAATGCAGCGACAGTAGACATGTCTGCAATGGTTGCCAGGTCCTTCAGTCCGGACCAGATGTTATCAGCATCCCCGCCAGCGCCTCTTTTAGGAAAACTGAGTGTCACTCACCGGACTGTGAGTGCTTCTTCCCGTATGTTTAGGAACCGTGGCCGTCCACCATCCTGAGGGTCTGCGCATGCGCAGCCCTTTCAAACCCTTCAGTACCTGTTCCTTTAACTTAATTGGCAGATTAGGCAACACTCCCTATATTAAGCACCTGTGGTCAATACCACGTTGCCTGATCTTGGAGTCTCATTCCCCATGAGCCTCTGAAGGTGTTCCTGTGTTTCCTCGTGTATTCAGCGCTGCTGATTCCTGTGGTTTCCAGACCACTTCTACTCCTGTGGTTTCCAGACCACTTCTACCCTCCTGTGTTTCATCGTGACTGTTAGCTGATTCCTATCCGCTGTCTCCGTGCACTACAGTCTTCAGACCACTTCAACTCTGCCGTGTTTCATCGTGACTGTTAGCTGATTCCTATCCGCTGCCTCCGTGCACTACAGTCTTCAGACCACTTCAACTCTGCCGTGTTTCATCGTGGCTGTTAGCTGATTCCTATCCGCTGCCTCCGTGCACTACAGCCCTCAGACCACTTCAACCCTTCTGTATTTATCGTGACTGTTTGGCTGATTCCTATCTGCTGCCTCCGTGCGCTTCAGTCTTCAGCTCATCTCATCTCTCCCGTGTTTCCTCGAGACTGCTACTACTGATTGCTATCCGCTGCTCTCCGTGCTCAACAGTTCCAGCTCAGCTCTGCTCTCCCGTGTTTCATCGTGGCTGCACCTGCTGGTTGCTATCCGCTACCTCCGTGTACCTGCAGAGTCCTGCTGGCTGCTACTCCTCAGTTCTACTCGTTCCACAACAGCTGATCCGCTCTCCGTGCTTTTCCGTGTTCCCGCTGGTCTCTACTCACCAGTCTGCATCGGATCTGCGCCTCACTGCTTTCATCTCGTCTAGACCATCGCTACTCTTCAGGGTCCTCCAGGAGTCCAGTTCTACATACTACTGCTTCCTGAGTATTTGTTCCCCTGCTGGTCTACCTACCTGTGCGCTGCACCTACTTGATTACCGCTTCATCCTCCTGGGACTTCGCATCCTGCCGGCCTCCAGCCGTTCAGGTATCTCTGCACTCCTGTCTGACAGCCTGCTCCTGAACCACGGTATGCATACTTCTCATTGACTGTGCTGGTGTATTGCATATCTTGCTGGACTGAGTTGCTCTCCTCTGGAGTTTACTATCCGCTGAGACTATTGCCATAATTGACTGTGTCATCTATTGCCCGGATAGTTTATGTGACTTTATATTATTACAGTGCTGTTCAGTCATTACTATATTGTGCATGTTATTGTGGATCAAGTTCAAGGTGCCCGTGTATCCTCTGGATTGCAGTCTCTCCCCGTGCTCCTCCTCACATATATATTCAGTGGTACAACTTGCTAGAGGCAGACCACTGATCCCTGTTTCCCGTGTCACCTGTTCCAGTATCCTCTCACATAGCAGTGGTACAACTTGCTAACGCAGACCACTGACTCCCCGGATACCTCCACTTGGATTCCATTCCTTCACCCAGACAGCGGTACAACTTGCTAACCGCAGACCGCTGACTCTCATCACCTCCTCGTTTCTGTTGGACATTCCTCCTCACTATAGCAGTGGTACAACTTGCTACCGCAGACCACTGACTACCCTCACTGTCCTTTGTCCATACAGTTCCTCGTGTATTACTCTATATATATCACCAGTGCTGCTAGTCATAGACTTTCCTGAGCATCTCTATCATCTGCAGTCTCCTGTTCCGTGATCACCCTGCTACCAGAGTACCATATTACCACCTATACTGCTCTGGTAAGCTTATCACCTGGTGATCCATGGGTAAAGACTCCTAGTGCCTGTGACAGTAAGATCAGGCCATGACAGACCCAGATACGGAACCTACCGCCAAAGAGATGCTGCAGCATCTGGTCACCCGTGTGGAGCAACAGGATGCTCGCCAACAGCTGTTACTTCAATGCTACCAGTCGTTAGCCTCCCAAGGACCATCTGGACAGCCTGTTACAGCTAATGTTGAAGCTCCTGTGCTTTCCTCCGTTTCCCCAGTGCCATCCCAGGTGTCTACAGCTCCCACGCTTCACCTGCCTACTCCGTCAAAGTACGATGGGGACCCCAAAACTTGTAGGGGTTTTCTCAACCAATGCTCAGTTCATTTTGATCTCCAACCTCAAAATTTTTCTACCCATCGTTCCAGAGTGGCCTATCTTATCTCATTGTTTTCTGGACAAGCTCTGGCTTGGGCCTCCCCTCTGTGGGAGAGAAACGATCCTGTATTGCAAGATAGTGCCAAATTCATCTCTACGTTCCGAAGTGTGTTCGATGAACCAGGTCGTGTGACCTCCGCTGCTTCCAGCATTCTTTGTTTACGTCAGGGTTCTCATACAGTAGGCCAGTACGTCATTCAATTTAGGATATTAGCCTCTGAACTTCAGTGGAACACTGAAGCATTAATTGCCGCCTTCTGACAGGGGCTCTCCGATAAAATTAAAGATGCACTGACTACCCAAGAGCTTCCTACGTCATTAGAAGATTTGATCTCTCTTTGCCATCGTGTAGACATGAGGTTTCGTGAAAGAGAATCTGAGAAAACAACTTCAGTTAAAGCACCTCTTCGCTCAACCCCTCAATTTCGTCCAGCTTCACCTTCTGTGATTCCCATGGAGATAGGACGTTCCAAATTATCTTTAGAAGAGAGGAAACGAAGAGTAAAGAATAGACTTTGTATCTATTGTGCTGATTCCACACATATGCTCAGTTCTTGCCCTATGAAATCGGGAAATGCCAGGCCCTAACTAGTTCTGGAGAGGTGAAGTTAGGGTCCCTGGAGTCCTCTCCATCTTCTACGAAACTAAAAGTCTGCGCTTTTGATGTTACGATTTCCTTTGCTACCAAATCCTTTGAGTCTCAAGCACTGATTGATTCTGGAGCAGCAGGAAATTTCATTTCTAAATCCCTAGTGAATCAATGGTCCCTACCAGTGATTACTTTGAAAACACTGATTACTGTGACTGCTATAGATGGATCACGTCTCATCAATGGTCTCATCACCCAGAGTACGTCTCCAGTAACGCTTTAGATTGGTGTGCTACACCATGAAGAGATTTCGTTTTTAATTCTTCCTGTTACGACAAGTCCGATTGTCTTAGGCCTTCCATGGCTTCAATGTCATTCTCCCCAGATTGACTGGCGCACTCCTAAAGTTACGTCTTGGGGAGCTGAATGTCATCATCGTTGTCTTTCTCAAGTCATTCCTCTTAAAGTACAGCAATCTTCCATCTCATCTTCCTCACCGGGACTCCCCCCTCAGTATGCTTCATTTGCCGATGTGTTTGATAAAGCTCAGTCTGAACGTCTTCCTCCTCATCGTTCCTGGGATTGTCCGATCGATCTTCTACCTGGCAAGACTCCTCCTAGGGGTCGGGTCTATCCACTTTCGTTACCTGAAACTCAAGCCACATCTGAGTACATCCAGGAGAATCTCCAGCGAGGGTTTATTCGACCTTCCACCTCTCCCGCTGGAGCCGGGTTCTTCTTCGTAAAAAAGAAGGATGGATCACTACGCCCCTGCATAGATTTTCGTGGACTCAATGCCATTACTATTAAGAATCGGTATCCCATTCCGTTGATCACTGAGTTATTTGATCGCATCAAGGGAGCTCGGATCTTTACCAAGTTGGATCTTCGTGGTGCCTATAATTTAATTAGAATCCGTCCCGGTGACGAATGGAAGACAGCGTTCAACACCAGAGATGGGCATTATGAATATCTAGTAATGCCTTTCGGGTTGTGCAATGCCCCCGCTGTCTTCCAAGGCTTCGTTAATGAGATCTTTCGGGACTTGTTATATGTATGTGTCGTTGTCTACCTGGACTACATATTGATCTTTTCACAGGACCTGCCTTCTCATCACCAACATGTGGCAGAGGTCCTTTCCAGACTCCGGAAAAATTCATTATTCTGCAAACTAGAAAAATGTTCATTCGAGTTGCCCCAGATTCCATTTTTGGGGTATATTGTTTCCGGAGTTGGCCTAAAAATGGATCCAGAAAAGGTGAATGCTGTATTACATTGGCCCCAGCCAACTACTCTTCGTGCTATCCAGCGTTTTTTAGGTTTCGCCAATTACTATAGACGCTTCATTCAAGACTTCTCGTCCATTGCATCTCCTATTGTGGCCCTGACTCGTAAAGGGGCCAATACTAAGCAATGGTCATCCGAGGCCCTCCAAGCCTTTCAAATTCTTAAAGAGTCCTTCTCCTCTGCTCCCATTCTTCGACAGCCTGATGTGACACTTCCCTTCTTCCTAGAAGTAGATGCCTCTAATGTGGGCTTAGGAGCCATTCTCTCCCAACGCTCGGAGCAACAAAAATTCCATCCTTGTGCCTTTTACTCTCGGGGTCTCCTGCCTGCAGAGAAAAATTACACGATCGGGGACAAAGAGTTGCTGGCTATCAAAGTTGCATTAGAGGAGTGGAGATACTTATTGGAAGGAGCTCGTCACGCTGTGACGATTTTCACGGATCATAAGAACTTGTCATACCTACAGTCTGCCCAATGCTTGAATCCTCGTCAAGCAAGATGGTCTCTTTTCTTTTCCCGTTTCGAATTAATCATAACCTTCAAACCAGCTGCCAAGAACAAGAAAGCTGACGCTCTATCTCGAGCTTTTGTGACGTCCTCTGACGTTGAAGAGGTTTCCAACCATTCTATACTAGACCCCAAATGTATCTCGCTGGCTGCTTCTGCCACCAAAGTGCTACCATTTGGGAAGACCCTCGTGCCTCCTACTCTTAGGAGGAAAATCCTTTCGTGGTTCCATTCCTCTCGTTTTTCTGGACATGCTGGTGAACGCAAGACCTTTGAGATTCTCTCTCAAAGTTACTGGTGGCCCTCGATGAGGAGAGACGTCAAAGAGTTTGTTGCTTCTTGTGAATTGTGTTCTCAGTTTAAATCCTCCCGCAGAACTCCAGCGGGGTTGCTGCAACCACTACCCATTCCATCCAAGCCCTGGACCCATATTAGTATGGACTTTGTTACTGATCTACCATCTAGTAAAAATTGTAATACTATTTGGGTAGTGGTAGACAGATTTTCGAAGATGGCTCATTTTGTCCCTTTGTCTGGTTTGCCTTCCTCGTCTACTCTGGCTGAACATTTCGTTAAAGAAATCTTTCGTATCCATGGATGTCCGTCTGAGATTGTGTCAGATAGAGGAGTACAATTCGTTTCCAGATTCTGGCGGGCCCTTTGTAAAACCTTGGGCATACGATTAGCACTCTCATCTTCTTACCATCCGCAATCAAACGGACAAACTGAACGGGTCAATCAAGATCTCGAGACCTTTATAAGGATGTTCTCATCAGCCAATCAAGACAACTGGGTAGAATTGCTTCCTTGGGCTGAATTCGCCCATAACAACATGTACCATGAGTCATCGTCCAAAACTCCATTCTTTGTGGTTTACGGTCACCATCCGTCTTTTCCGGAATTTCCTGCCCTCCCTCCCACCCAAGTTCCTGCTGTAGAGACTGTTTGTCAGACCTTCAAAAATATCTGGTCTCAGGTTAAAACCTGTTTAAAGAAGACATCTGCCAAATATAAGTCTTTCGCAGATAAGAAGAGGCGGGCTATTCCACCACTAAAAATTGGAGATCGTGTCTGGTTATCTACCAAAAATATTCGTTTGAAGGTCCCATCTATGAAATTCGCTCCTCGTTTTATTGGTCCATATATGATCATTCAAGTGATAAATCCAGTTTGTTTCAAACTTCTACTTCCTAAGAATCTTCGTATTTCCAGTGCCTTTCATGTGTCCTTGCTTAAACCTCTCATCATCAACCGTTTCTCGACTCCTCCTTCAGCACCTCAGCCAGTTCAAGTCCATCAGGAGGAAGATTTCGAGATTACTCATGTATTGGACGCAAAAATTTCGCGAGGAGTTCTCCGTTTCCTCGTTCATTGGAAGGGCTTTGGTCCTGAGGAGCGTTCATGGATCAAAGCTGAAGATCTCAACGCCCCAGCTCTTCTTAAGAAGTTTTATTCCAAAAATCCGGACAAGCCCGGTTCCAGGCGTTCTGTGCCCACCTTTAAAAAGGGGGGTACTGTCACTCACCGGACTGTGAGTGCTTCTTCCCGTATGTTTAGGAACCGTGGCCGTCCACCATCCTGAGGGCCTGCGCATGCGCAGCCCTTTCAAACCCTTCAGTACCTGTTCCTTTAACTTAATTGGCAGATTAGGCAACACTCCCTATATTAAGCACCTGTGGTCAATACCACGTTGCCTGATCTTGGAGTCTCATTCCCCATGAGCCTCTGAAGGTGTTCCTGTGTTTCCTCGTGTATTCAGCGCTGCTGATTCCTGTGGTTTCCAGACCACTTCTACTCCTGTGGTTTCCAGACCACTTCTACCCTCCTGTGTTTCATCGTGACTGTTAGCTGATTCCTATCCGCTGCCTCCGTGCACTACAGTCTTCAGACCACTTCAACTCTGCCATGTTTCATCGTGACTGTTAGCTGATTCCTATCCGCTGCCTCCGTGCACTACAGTCTTCAGACCACTTCAACTCTGCCGTGTTTCATCGTGACTGTTAGCTGATTCCTATCTGCTGCCTCCGTGCACTACAGTCTTCAGCTCATCTCATCTCTCCCGCGTTTCCTCGAGACTGCTACTACTGATTGCTATCCGCTGCTCTCCGTGCTCAACAGTTCCAGCTCAGCTCTGCTCTCCCGTGTTTCATCGTGGCTGCACCTGCTGGTTGCTATCCGCTACCTCCGTGTACCTGCAGAGTCCTGCTGGCTGCTACTCCTCAGTTCTACTCGTTCCACAACAGCTGATCCGCTCTCCGTGCTTCTCCGTGTTCCCGCTGGTCTCTAATCGCCAGTCTGCATCGGATCTGCGCCTCACTGCTTTCATCTCGTCTAGACCATCGCTACTCTTCAGGGTCCTCCAGGAGTCCAGTTCTACATACTACTGCTTCCTGAGTATTTGTTCCCCTGCTGGTCTACCTACCTGTGCGCTGCACCTACTTGATTACCGCTTCACCCCTCCAGGGACTTCGCATCCTGCCGGCCTCCATCCGTTCAGGTATCTCTGCACTCCTGTCTGACAGCCTGCTCCTGAACCACGGTATGCATACTTCTCATTGACTGTGCTGGTGTATTGCATATCTTGCTGGACTGAGTTGCTCTCCTCTGGAGTTTACTATCCGCTGAGACTATTGCCATCATTGAATGTGTCATCTATTGCCCGGATAGTTTATGTGACTTTATATTATTGCAGTGCTGTTCAGTCATTACTATATTGTGCATGTCATTGTGGATCAAGTTCAAGGTGCCCGTGTATCCTCTGGATTGCAGTCTCTCCCCGTGCTCCTCCTCACATATATATTCAGTGGTACAACTTGCTAGAGGCAGACCACTGATCCCTGTTTCCCGTGTCACCTGTTCCAGTATCCTCTCACATAGCAGTAGTACAACTTGCTAACGCAGACCACTGACTCCCCGGATACCTCCACTTGGATTCCATTCCTTCACCCAGACAGCGGTACAACTTGCTAACCGCAGACCGCTGACTCTCATCACCTCCTCGTTTCTGTTGGACATTCCTCCTCACTATAGCAGTGGTACAACTTGCTACCGCAGACCACTGACTACCCTCACGTGTCCTTTGTCCATACAGTTCCTCGTGTATTACTCCATATATATCACCAGTGCTGCTAGTCATAGACTTTCCTGAGCATCTCTATCATCTGCAGTCTCCTGTTCAGTGATCACCCTGCTACCAGAGTACCATATTACCACCTATACTGCTCTGGTAAGCTTATCACCTGGTGATCCCTGGGTGTAGACTCCTAGTGCCCGTGACACTGAGCTTTTTCCTCGCAGCCATAGATGTGGAAGAAAATGAGGGTTTCCTATGTCGTAGGTGGCTGTGTAGGCTTGAATGGCCTTTTGATGCTCCTCCATCCTCTGCAGTATATAGAGGGTGGAGTTCTATCACGTCACTACCTCTTGTTAATTTAGATTGCAAGGCTTGTAAATACTTTGAAGTTAAAAAAAAGCAGGCTGCACAGACTGTGGAGCTAGAAAGTTAAATAAATTAGACCACGTTTTTTTGGTGGCTAGTATCTATGCCCCCCCCCCCAGCGCCCTACACTTGTAGTTGAAGATAAAAAAGCAGCCTGCATAGACTGTAGAACTAGAAATTCAAATATACAAAGAAATGGACAAAGGCAGTTTGGTATCTGTCTGCATCAGATCCCCTCTCCACTAGGAGTAAAATAGAAAACTATTCAGCCGTTATATAATCTAGAATATAAATAGAAATTGAGAAAGGCAATTTGGTATCTGTCTGCATCATAATCATCAACATCCTCCTCACCGCCAGCTACATCAATATCCTCCTCCCGGTGTACAACATTCACACCTTCATTAGCCAAATCTGTAACTGGACTGTGGGTGATCCTTCCAGCATATGCAGAGGGCGTGCTGCAAATGGGGGAAGGAGCCACCTCTTCCCGTACAGTGATGGGAAGGTCAGGCTTCGCAACCACCAACACCCTCGGACTCGCCTTGGGGATTTGTGATAATTTCTCTTTAGAAGGCAGAGTTGTTTGCTGTTTTGTTGCTGACACCATAACTCTCTTCAATTTTTTGTAGGGGGGGAGGAGGAGGAGGGCTAAGATCCTTGGGTGAAGCTGAACCACTAGTCATGAACACGGGCCAGGGCCTAAGCCGTTCCTTGCCACTCCGTGTCGTAAATGGCATATTGGCAACTTTACGTTTCTCCGCAGATGATTTTAAGTTTCTCTTTTTGCTACTTTTACTTAACTTGGGCTTTTTGGATTTTACATGCCCACTACTAGGAGATTGGGCATCGGGCTTGGAAGACGACGTTGATGACATTTCATGTCATGACTAGTGGCAGCAGCTTCAGCATTAGAAGGAAGTGGGTCTTGATCTTTCCCTACTTTATCCTCCAAATTTTTGGTCTCCATTATATGTAGCACAAGATACTGCAGAATGTGTGAACTTGGTAATATTGCAGACAGTACCAATGGACTTATACTGCTGGTTTGGTTTTGCAAATTTAGTTATAATTTTTATTTTTTATTATTATTTTTTATAGTGTGTTTTTATAACTTTTTTTTTATTTTTTAAAAACTTGGGAATAATGGGGAAATAACTATGCCCTTAGAAGGACAGAGCACAGGACACAGCACCACTGGACTGAACAGGACACAGCACAGGACCCAGCAGCACCACTGAACTCAGAAGGACAGAGCACAGGACACAGCACAACTGGACTGAACAGGACACAGCACAGGACCCAGCAGCACCACTGAACTCAGAAGGACAGAGCACAGGACACAGCACCACTGGACTGAACAGGACACAGCACAGGACCCAGCAGCACCACTGAACTCAGAAGGACAGAGCACAGGACACAGCACCACTGGACTGAACAGGACACAGCACAGGACCCAGCAGCACCACTGAACTCAGAAGGACAGAGCACAGGACACAGCACCACTGGACTGAGCAGAACACAGAGCACAGCACAGCACAGCACAGAACTGAACAGCATGAGATATAGCAGGACAGAGGACCACCTAACACACCCTCCCTCTACCCTGATCAATGCCCGAGTGAAGATGGCGGCGACTAGCGGGGAATTTATAGGATCCGAGTATCGCGAGATCCAACAGCGGGATTATGACTCAGAGCCTCGGTTTCAAGTTTTCATTTGGCGCCAATATCCGGATCTGTCTCGGATCCGACTCGGATCGGAAAGGTTCGGTTGGGCTCGGATTCACAAAATTCGAGTGCGCTCATCTCTAGTTTTAACACCGGCCAATGTTAAGGGATTATTCCTTGGTTAGTTTGAATGCCATCTTGGCATTGCAATATTTGGTTAGATGATTGGTTGTTAGTTGACTGCATTTTGCTGTCGCCGTCACCAGGTGGAATTTCATTTAATTGGTTATTATTAATAAAACTGCGACCTTTTGCCAAAGAAGCTTATATGTGTCTGTGTCTTTATTTGTACTTTATAATGTTTGTGCCTATAAATCTGCTCTCCCATCAGGTTGCTGCAAAAGACACCTCAGGACAATGCCTCTGCTCCTCCATTTAAAAATCAAGTTATTTATGAGGGTGGAAAAAACACCATCATAATCCCAAACTCTTAAAGCTCATTTAAATATATCATACCGGAAAATAAACTCTAAAAGCTCAGGGGAAACCTCTTGAAGTTATGAAAGTAAAAAGGTAAGTGAAAAATATAAGAACATTTACAGTCATGGCCAAAAGTTTTGAGAATGACACAAATATTTTTCACAAAGTCTGCTGCCTCAGTTTTTATGATGGCAATGTGCTTACACTCCAGAATGCCATGAAGAGTGATTAGATGAATTACAATTAATTTCAATGTCCCTCTTTGCCATGACAATGAACTTTATGCCAAAAACAACATTTCCAATGCATTTCAGCCCTGCCACAAAAGGATCAGCTGACATCAGGTCAGTGATTCTCTCGTTAACACAGGTGAGAGTGTTGACGAGGACAATGCTGGAAATCACTCTGTCATGCTGATTGAGTTAGAATAACAGACTGGAGGCTTTAAAAGGAGCGTAGAGCTTGAAATCTTTGTTCTTCCTCTGTTACCCTGGTTACCTGCAAGGAAACACATACAGTCATCATTGCTTTGCACAAAAAGGGTTTCACAGGCAAGGATATTGCTGCTAGTAAGTTTGCGCCTAAATCAACCATTTATCGGATTATCAAGAACTTCAAGGAGAGAGGATCAATAGTTGTGAAGAAGGCTTTAGGGCGCCCAAGAACATCCAGCAAGTGCTAGGACCATCTCCTAAAGTTGATTCAGCAACAGGATCGGGGCACCACCAGTGCAGAGCTTGCTCAAGAATGGCAGCAGGCAGGTGTGAGTGCATCTGCACACACAGTGAGGCGAAGACTTGTGGAGGATGTCCTGGTGTCAAGAAGGTCAGCAAAGAAGCCGCTTCTCTCCAGGAAAAACATCAGGGACAGACTGATATTCTGCAAAAGGTACAGGGATAGGACTGCTGAGGACTGGGGTATTTTCTCAGATGTATCACCTTTCAGATTGTTTGGGGTATCTGGAAAAATGCTTGTCCTGGTGAGCACTACCTTGTGTCATGCCAACTATAAAGCATCCTGAGACCATTCATGTCTGGGGTTGTTTCTCAGCCAGGGAAGTGGCCTACTCACAATTTTGCCTAAGAACACAGAACAGAGAATGAATAAAGAATGGTACCAAAACATCCTCCAAGAGCAACTTCTCCCAACCATCCAAGAACAGTTTGGTGACGAACAATGCCTTTTCCAGCATGATGGAGCACCTTGCCATAAGGCAAAAGTGATAACTAAGTAGCTCGGGGATCAAAACATCAAAATTTTGGGTCCATGGCTAGAAAGCTCCCCAGTCCATAATACCATTGACAACTTTAGGCCAATCCTCAAGAGACGGGTGAACAAACAAAAACCCACAAATTCTGACAAACTCCAAGCATTGATTAGGCAAGTATGGACGGCCATCATTCAGTATGTGGCCCAGAAGTTGATTGACAGCATGCCAGGGAGAATTGCAGATGTCTTCAAAAAGAAGGGTCAACACTGAAAATATTGACTCTATGTATAAACTTAATGTAATTGTCAATAAAAGCCTTTGACACTTATGAAATGCTTGTAATTTTACTTTAGTATACCATAGCAACATATGACAAAAAGGTCTAAAAACACTGAAGCAGCAAACCTCGTGAAAACCAATACTTGTTATTCTCAAAACTTTTGGCCATGACTGTACTAAACACAAGCAAGATAACTTCATCTGAAAATGTTTTTCTGATACAAAAAACCCATCAGAACAGTGTTTAAAATGGGCACACTATCAGTTCATATGTCATTAAGAGAGAAATGAAAAGAATACCTGTTATACATAATAAACAAAGAAATATACACAATTGGCCTCAGTAAGACTTCATAGATTCACTTGAATTGACTAAAAGGTATAATTGATATCATGATAACTATAGAACCAGATATAACCACTAGAATCCCTGCTCATTATCATCATCATCAGTTATTTATATAGCGCCACTAATTCCGCAGCGCTGTACAGAGAACGCACTCACATCAGTCGATGCCCCATTGGAGCTTACAGTCTAAATTCCCTAACAGACACACACACACACACACACACACACACATACACACACACACACACACATACACAGAGACTAAGGTCAGTTTTGATAGCAACCAATTAACCTACCAGTATGTTTTTGGAGTGTGGGAGGAAACCGGAGCACACAGAGGAATCCCACGCAAACACGGGAAGAACATACAAATGCCAAACAGATAAGGCCATGTTTGGGAATCAAACTCATGACCCCAGTGCTGTGAGGCAGAAGTGCTAACCACTAGGCCACTGTGTCATTATGGGTCAAAATCAGTGGTGGAAATGGGAGTGTAAATGGTGGGATGCCATCCGCCACGTATCCTACTGCTTTTATTGTAAAGGTATTAAATTCCTATCACTGACATTCCCATTAAACTTTTCATACCATCACTTCTAAATTTCCACTTCTAACACTTGTCAAAATTACATTCAAATATTTAATGGCAAGAGGGTCTTTATTGGATGTGAAGGAGCCATAAATGTGTGCCCAATAGTTGCCATTTTTTTTGAAATATGAGCAGCTATTGCCATCCTGTTGTTTCATAAAAAAGAGTGTTCCCAAAAATAAAAACAACATGCATAATTTTAAAATATATGGCTTCTAAAAGAAAGTCTCTATATTTACTAGGTATTAGCAGATCACAAGGCAAATTGAAGCGTATTGCCTCTAGACCTAGATCATGTTCAATATTAGAATATAATGGGAACATGTCAAGTATATGACACCAATAATATGGTTCCCTAGAGACATCTTGTAGGACTTCAAATAAATGAGAGGTCTTCTATCAGAATCTAAGTGAACTATGTATGTCTGTAAAAAATAAATTGACACATTTAGAAAGATTGCATGTAAGCGAATTAATATCAATGATAATCAGACTCCCAGGTGGATTAACAATGTACTTGTGAATCTTAGATAGATTGTATTAATATGCAATAGAAGGATGAGAAATGAGAAGAAATTCATTTTCTTCCGATCCTTGTTTAGAGATGACTGTCAATATGGACTCTTATAACATAATTAATTTAGAATTATTGAGGAGAAATGGTTCATTATATTTATTTTGTTATTTTTATTTTGTCATATCTGTTGTCAAATTTAGGTATTTTTACTGTCCTGTTATCTTTTTTTAATCCTATAACAAATCTTGACGATCATTGTTGAAGTGGAAAAAGTCCACTTTGCAATGTAGCTTTGGACACATCAAGCACCTTGATTTTCCATTGTGCCCCTAGATTTCTGCTGGGGTGCAAAGACTTACAAAGCAAAGGGGCTGCATTTACAGAGTTATCAGTTTGCACGGGGAGAGCGGAGGTGATGGGCAACATGATGGCAATTTTGGTAAAATATGGGGAAGGAGCACCGTTCCGCCCTATTTGTCAGAGCACTGCTGACACAATTTTGTTTTGCATAGCTAAATGAATGAAATGGAGTGAAGGGGTGGAGAGGATAAACTTTTAGAGCCATTGCTTAGTATGTGTGTACAGCTATGTCCACTCTGCAGAAAGACTTCAGCTTTGCACCAATTCAGATCTGTCAGTCATATCCATATACACTCCAAGAAATGTAATGAATTGTTTCACACACTTCTATTTTCCGCATGTAATAAATTCAAAAAGGAGTAAATTTGCTTCTGGACAAACCATGTTACAATGCAAGGGGTGTAAAGTTAGCTTATTATTTTGCACATAAGTTAAATACTGGCTTTTTTTTACGTAGCACACAAATACTTGATAGCTTTAGTTTTGCACTGAAATTTGAGGACATAACCTATCCCAACTATAAATCTGTCCCCGCATTTTAAATTTACCTCCCCCTCCAATGCAACATGGTTTTCCCAAGGTGCAAAGTTACTCTTTTTTATTGCTTTGCTCTCCTTAATTAATCAGGCTCTGTGATATTTGTAGTGTTGCACAGTGCACTTCTGTAGACTGTTCCATATCTCCAAGATTGGGGCATCGGTGTGTACCTTGAAGCGCGCTGGTCAGATTCTCCATGTACACTGATGCAAAATGGCTGTTCTTTCTAAATAGCCTCCACTATGTCTGTATTTCATCTCCCCATACATCATGTATCCCCTTTTTTTTAAGGTTGCTCCTATTGCTTTATTACTGGTTCTTGGCAGATACCCTTGAATCTCGATAATGTGAGGGATGACACTGAGGGAGCAGCCTATTCGTATTATATAATGACCAAAACAAAGACTGTCTAATGATGCATTATTGCTTCATTTGATGTCTTATCTATGATCTTTGTTTATGAGATTATGGGACTTATATACAAACTTTCAGATTTGCATGATTGCAACACTTACACAAGTTTTCGTCCGGAGAGAGAAGGGGCATTCTAACGTAGGCTGAGTACAGTAAGCACGTGCTCTCGCAATAGCGAACAGATGAAGAGCAGAGGGTATATGTCTGAAGATGCAAGTGGAGATGTTGCCTATAACAACCAATCGGATTCTAGTTATCATTTATTTAGTACATTCTACAAAATGACAGCTAGAACCTAATTGGTTGCTATAGGCAGCATATCCACTTCTCAAACCTGCTGGAGACTTACAGTTTAATACATTTAAACCCAGATCACAGATGCATATGCTTGTGCCAAAGCCATATTATTTGTGGGCGGCCAAGGACAGGTACAAATTGCGGATGAGGATGGCACTCACTGGTAATAGCGAGCCTCTTGCCATAAGCTGTTTGCGAATTCTTCGCTGACACTGATTGGTGCTTTCATCATTGCACACGCATTTGTTATGTTTTTGTGTGCGTGTTTATTTCTTCACGAACATGAGACGGGGAGTTGTTTCCCCTGTATTAGAGAGGTTTTTCAAATTTTATTGATGTCTAACAGCGAAAATGTGTTTTGCAAACAAAACAAATTGGCCTAATTGTATGTGACATACTGTATGTCTAGCATAAACCGAGCGCATATACTACTAGTGCAGACCTGCACATATTTTGCAACAGTTGCATCTTTTTTAAGTGAACTCACTTTGGGGCTGCAATTTGGGGCACATTTACAGTGAACTGTGCATCAGTTTCCCTGTGTCCAGCTATTGTAAATCTTTTTATTATTACATTGTTAGTATTTTAACCCCTTTTATGGATATCAGTGTTGATGAAGAAAATAGGAGTAGAAATAAGAAAAAATTTCAAAAGTATTTTGCTAAATATTAGCCTTATTCTGCATTTGTCTCTGGTCAGCCTATTACTCACCACCTCAATCGGCGAATTCCCAATCATCCAGCAGACAGCAGATAACAGCAAATCTGAAGCTATTAGCTGCCGTCAATGTGGGCGTGGTTTGCTGTTTAGTGTGGTCACGTGAGATTTTAACATTACACGAGACCACACTAAGCAGACAGAATGCGCCCACACTGCAAAAAAGAAGAAGCACCAGAGGGTCGCACCGGACAGAAACGGACCAATCCGGCAGTCCACAAGATTAATTGTAAAGTGAAAACGGCTGAGGGTATCATCATTAATGTTGGTAAATTTCTGCCTCCCTTAATCCCTTACTTTATGGATTTTAATAACCACAAAATGACTGACAAATATTCCAGTGAACCCTTTAAAAAGCCAAGTGGAGCTGAATTTCGAAAAAGAGCAAAGGAGAAAGATAAACGAGAGGGTTCTTTATTGAAAGAGATTCCCAAACTTGACTCTTATTTCCGCCGTTCTGCAGGAAAGGTGGCTGAAGATTTAAGTATTGGTGATAAATGTGGTGGTGATGCTGTTGCACAGTCAATACTTTCAACTAGTTCAGCTAGTTATTGTGGTTCCAGCTCCAGTGCACCAAGTGAGTCACTGACACCCATCCCAGTAACTAGTATACAACAAGCACAAACTGCTATAAAGCTGTCTGACCTATCTGATGACCCAGCACTGTGGGTGGTGAGTGATGAACTACGAGATTTTATTGCTCACAATGGAATTAAGCAGGACGATCAGGAAGACTTTTCCAAATCTGAAAGGCAATATTTAAATCACAAACGATTTTTATCTAAGGCTGCTTTTTCTAAAAAATTTACTAATGGCGAGACTGTTAAGCGACCTTGGCTGGTGTATTCAATATCAACTGGTCATGTATTCTGTGCTCCTTGCAAACTTTATGGAGGCACAACTTTATTAGCTACCAGTGGATTTAATGACTGGAAAAACAGTAATATTATATCTGACCATGACAATCTTTCTGAACCCCGAGAATGTCTATCAAAATATGTTAACAGTGGAAACTTTTCAGAAAGAGTGGACATCCAGTTATTTAAACAATACAAGGAAGAAGCAAGCTTTTGGCGCAATGTACTTCTACATGTGGTTGAAACAGTTAAATTCTTAACCTCCAGAGGACGACCTTTTCATGGAGAGAATGAGATTATTGGTTCTTCAAAGAATGGAAATTTTCTTGGTTGTCTTAAATTGATAAATTTGCCTCGTTCATGGCTGATCACCTGGCTAGATTTGGGAATAAGGGAAGAGGTGTACCTTGTTACTTATCTTCCACAATTGTTGATGAGTTTATTCTGCAAGTATCTGAGCAAGTTAAAACCAATATCATTACAGATGTACAACAGGCCAAATATTATTCAATAATCATTGATTCCTCACTGGATGTATCGCACACTGGCCAACTGCCATTTGTTGTTCGTTATGTTTTGCCAGATGGCACCCCAGTTGAACGTTTTATTACATTTATACCTAATTGTGGCCACTAAGGTGAGGAAATTGAAAAAGCTGTTCTGTCTACAATAAAATCATTACATCTTAATTTGAGTGATTGTGGAAGACAAAGTTACGCCAATAGTTAATGCCAATAACATGTCAGGACCATACAAGGGACTGCATTCTAGAATAAAACAGTTTAATCCGTTAGCAACTTATATTCCTTGTGCTGGACATTCTTTACTTGTGGGCTCCGCAACTGCAGAAAACAGTAATGAGTCAGTTGCCATCTTTGCAATACAACAACAGCTCTACAATTTCTTTTCATCCTCAACGCACAGATGGGAGATTTTGTTATCCGAATGTAAAGATGATTCTTTTGTTTTGAAAACACTGTCCAAAACACGCTGGAGTGCCCGTGCTGATGCACGTAAAACTCTGCATAAATCCTACCATGAAGTGGTTTCCGCATTAAAAGAGATAGGCACTGATGAAGGGCAATTAAAGGATGTCAGAATTGAAGCTAACTTAATGGTGGAGAAAGTTAAAAACCTGGAAATAACAATAATGATCTGTTTTAGGAACAGTATCCTGGTGGAGTTTCAAGATGTAAGTGAAAAAATTAAAGGAAGGAGTACAGATTTGGCAAGAGTTGTTGGGTTGTATAATTCATTAGACGCCTTTTTGATCATACTTGGTGATGAAGAGGCGTTTAAGTGGTTTGAAGATGAAGAGGAGTTTAAGAGATTTGAATTAGAGACAATACATATGTGTAAGTCAAATGTGTACAAGATGTGAGAAGGAAAGAGAAGCTGAAAGTTCCATTTGACGAAAGTATTGGTGGGAAAACAGAATTTGATGGAAGGCAGTCATTTATTGTGGAGAAATATTATGTCGCAATAGATGCACTTAAGGTTAATTTGGAGAAAAGAAGAGAAATTTATATAGAGCTACTTAATCTGTTTGGATTTTTATAGCACTTTAAGTAATATGCAAAATGATGAAATTTGAGAGAAAGCAGACCAACTGTTACAAAACTACAAATCGGATTTGGACACTGTACTTCCTGAGGAGTGTGTCCATTTAGCCTCTTTTGTGAAAGGTCATAAAAGCGATTATCAAGAAAGTATTAAACATAACTCAGAAGCCTCAAGACTCTTAACATACTGTAATGTAGAATCAATGTTCCCAAACGTTGAAATAGTACTACGCCTCTTTTTAAGTATGGCAGTCACTAGCTGTAGCGGAGAAAGATCTTTTTCTGCTTTAAAGAGGGTAAAAAACTACTCGCGGTCAACTTTGCATCAAGAAAAGCTCACAGCTCTTGTACTGTTATTCATTGAAAGTGACTTCCTGCAGAACTTGAAGTTTGATGATATAATAGAAAAGTTTGCCACTTCTAAAGCACGAAAAAGGAGCTTGATATCAAATGATACTTTGAATTACAATAATGAATGAAGTTTAGTTTAAATTCTTTTAAACAGTTTTGTAGTCTGGTAGCCGCTTTATGTGATGTAGAAACCATTACACGGTGCATTATTATTATTATTATTATTATTATTATTATCATTAATTTGTAACCGGTGTGTTAGCCTAGGGCCAGGGGAGGGCTGGCAAATGTTAGCCCGGGGGCAAGACACCACTCAGTAGCCTTTTTTAAAGGAAAAACAATGCAGGTGGCCCAGTGACCCAGCCCAAGGTAGACCATTATGGGACCGGCCTAGGAGGCAGATGTCCCTCTGCCCCCCAGCCCAGCCTGTCCCTGCCTAGTGCGGCTGGAACCCTTAATCAGGCCCTAATTCATAGGCTACAAATTCATCAAAATGCGATTTTTCAAATACAATGCAAACTGCTCATATCATCACAACTTCCTTCATCTCCAAATAGGAGTATTTTATTTGTTCAGTACAATACATCTCTCCCTGACACAGTTCCCACACCAGCAACTGTCGTGGCTACTGTAAGCAATAATGATTCAGCCTTACAAATATATGGTGGGTTTTAGAAGGCTAGAAACTATTTAAAGCAGAGTTCAAACATCAATCAGATGTTGAACCTTTTGTGCATATGTAAGAAAAAAATCTCTCCTAGATGGCTACTCCTGATGTATTTATCATCATTTATTAAATATAATCTCTACCACTGATTGGAACGAATTGCGAGTCTTGATCGTGAGTCGTGATGGAAAGGTTGATTAAATTGCTGCTGTACTTTCCTGTTGAATACCCAGATCTAGTCTGTCAAAATATCTCGTATTCCATTTACAGAGAAACCTAAATATAATTTGATGAGCAATTTGATGAGCATTAGGTTAAGGAAGCTAGAAAATGATAACATATAAAAAACTTCATAGAGACAGGGAAGATTATTTATTAGAGAGTGAAGGAACACAGATAGAGATGTCAGAGAATCATTCCCAAATTAGATCTCATTCACCACACAATATCTAAACATATTCAAACATCCAAAATGCAGATGGCCTCTTATTTTAATTCAGTTAACAATTTCATTTCAGTTCCTTGTGCTGGCACAACGGAAAAAGTTAAAGAGAGACCCGATTATAAAATGTATTTCCAACAAGGGGATTTACCAATACCAACACTAAACAGACCATCAAGATACATCTGTAGCAACTAACACCTCGATGCAGAATCAGAGACCTGTCCCTAAGAAAGCCAAATTGGATGCTTAACCGAAATCATAAAGATATATCCCTCCATCTGTTCATTGCACAAGTGACAGGCTAAGGTGCCCACAAAGACCTTCATACATAATACACAGGGGATACCCAAGCTGCTTGTCAGCATGCATCATGGTCAGGGGCAGGCTGGGCTGTAGGGGGGCAGGGAGGCATCTGTCCCCCATTTTGGTCCCATAGCTGGCTACCTTGGGCTGGGTCACCTGAATTTTTTTTCTTTTAAAATATTTCTAATAGGCTGCTGAGTTGAGTCTTGCCCCTGAGCATGTCAGCATGCATCATGGTCAGGGGCAGGCTGGGCTGTGGGGGGGGGCAGGGAGGCATCTGTCCCCCATTTTGGTCCCATAGCTGGCTACCTTGGGCTGGGTCACCTGAATTTTTTTTCTTTTAAAATATTCCTAATAGGCTGCTGAGTTGAGTCTTGCCCCTGAGCTAAAATTTTCCAGTCCTCCTCCGAACATGGTAGACAATATCAAAGGTATGGCTACCTCATATTCCAATGTATGTATCATCAGCCAAGAGACATTACATTTTTCAACAACAACACAAAGACCTAATTATTATATTACATGTTTAAAAACAATTAAATCCAATCTCTCCTAATGCCTTGACTTGAGTAGAGGCAGTCTTCATTAACAATACCCTATATACCCATATAATGAATTCTGTAGTCATCTGAATCCAAATCTATTGTTTTTTAGATTTTTTTTGAATATTCTGACCATGTCTCTGCAGATGCATTATATTACAAATTAATAAGTCCAAGAAAAATAAGAACTTCCATTCAAAAAACAGGTAGTAAAGGCAATGGAGGATCTAATTTTCTCCATTATCGAATAATAACATAAAGTGATATAAGGACATAATTTTCTATTGGATTACATTTGTGCTCTACTTGCAAACTATGTCATATTTAAATTTAATTTTAAAATTGTATTTAGCTCTTAAGAACCATGTAATCAAATGATTCTCTAATGAAAAGATTTGCAAGGATAGAACCAATAGCAAAGCCTTCTAAAGAAACAAAATAAATCATGTTAGAAAAAAAAAAGGAACCACAATGGCGAGATGGTAGAACATTCAGGTATATCTGTGAAACAATCCCAAAACATATGTCCATGAACTGTTACAGAAAAGAGGTATCAAGGATATTTTAGGAGACTGATTTTGCGCACACACCAAATAGGCATACATGAGTTTGGTGAGATTCTTCTGTAGACATGGCCTTCACTAACCCTAATTTATCATTTACAAGTCTTCAGTAAGCCTGGTTGTCCAATCAACTTGGAATTATGGGCTCACAAGAGTAATTAAAATTAAGTTTCTCCACTACAAAAGATTTATCTGGGGGAATCTTCAATAAAGAAATGGTTGTGAAAATAAGATTCTGAGAAGGTTCAATTATATAGGTAAGTTCATCCACGGATTCAAAGTCAACGAACAAGAAAGAGCATCAGCTTTGACGTTCTTTAAACCAGAGAAAAAATCAAGAGGAAGTCACACATGGGTTTTAGGAATTATGCTGTCTGAAGATACTGTAGCCTCCTGTGATCAGTAAATATAGTAATAAAAAAGAGTTCACCTTCCATAAGATGCTTCTATTTTTCTAAAAAAAATAGTCTCCAAGAGTTCTAGGGCTCCAACCAAAAATTTGTTTTCTTAAAACATCACAAAAATTACCATTGCCGGTTTTATTGTGTTGGGGCAGCTCAAATTCCCGGACAGAACAGATCCAACATCAGTTGTGGGACTCACCCATGAGCTAAGTCTTGGTGGAGTATGGTGTGCCCCACAAACATGTCAGTCCTTCACTTACTAATCTAGTAAAAAGATAATACTTAGCTTGATGTTGCCATGGAGCATTGTGTGGGGTTCGCAGGGTTTGCAGTGGGTGGTAGATATAGGTCTTGTTTCTCTATTGTCGGTATAATAGATTGTCCTGAACAATCTAGTATATAATATAGATAAATTCCATTTTTTAGTTGGGTTAGATGTAGACGAGAGACAATTATATTAGAAGATGATAATTGAAATATTAGAAGTGAAAGTGTAAGGTATAGACATGTAATGAAGCTTTGCGTACATGTGAGGAGAGAATGGCGGTGTAGATTTGATATTTACAGGTCAAAAGGTAAAATTACTTAAATAAAATGATAATGTCAAGGGCAACACACCTGAACTTGAACACTGATGATAAAAAAACACACAAAACAAATAATAAAATTGGCTATACATAGAAGAATAGAAGATGAAGATACCTATGGATTGAAGACCAGAAGATGAAGATCACTGTGGATTATGGTATGAAAGAAAGATCGAACAAGGACATGGGTGAGTCCTTATATTTAAATATTTTTAAATCCATGTGTGATTTAACAATAAAACATCCCAGCTGTTTTTCCCTAACTCCTATTGAGCAAATCCTATTATCTGATAAGTATAATCTCTTTCAGAGGCTGAAGAACTGTGAATAATTTTGGCTATTCAAATTATGTTTCCAGAGGGTTTATTTTGAATGTTCAGAATTACACAGTAAAGTTTAAATATGTATACAAGTTATAATATGTAATATTTACTGTACACATATATGTTGTAAATTGTATTTGTATTTTTTTTATTTTTAACTCTAAGGCTATCATACACATTTGTATTTGATTACTGTATACAAGAGGTATACTTTTAATTTCTGTCTGGTTAATATAGACATGAATTGAGCTGATAATGGCCACTATTTTAGACACTGCTCTTTTGTTTGTTTTGTACAGACTAACACAATGCCTGATAAACTGACCTGTTAGTAACATGTTGCCTGAGTTCTTATAATTTTCATTTGCCTTGGAAATAATTAATTTCTTCCAGAGTTGTTTTTATCAAGAAGTTGAACATTATCTAAATTTAGTCTGTTATTACAAGTTCTCTAGATTTTTAAGGGCATATGCCACATTTTACCATTCGGTTCATGTAAGTGCAATTGCACCTCCATTGCACTCACTATTTACTGTGATAAGACAAAATTGAGCCCCCAGTGTTTTTTCTTTTATTATTATCTTTTACATTTCTGTCTCCATGACTGAAGTCATGTTGTCTTACCTGTCAGTCTCTGATTAAATCTTGGTCTCCATGAAAATGGCCACCTCCATAGGCATCATTACATGGACATAGGACACAATTTCTGAACGGTGTCATCATGCCACAGATGGCGAAGCCAACCACGTCTTGTACTGGCTCAGCATCAGGGAGAATGCCAGACTCTTCAGGGAGTGAGGAAGATCAGCCCTATTTCAGGGAGTCTCCCTAACATTCAGGGAGAGTTGGCAAGTATGTATATTACAGATAGGGGGTCTCTTTAATTAATTAAATGTATTGTTTTAACTTATTACTTAGAGTAATGGTAATGTGTGTGGTCCGTGAAGTGTATAAGGCTGCCTATCGCTGCCCTAGGTACTCAATGACACCACCAGGGGAGGGGCCTAGCATTACATTCCTGTTTTCCACCGAAAACTCTGTTCATAGGCAGGAGATTTAACATAGGATGGGTCATTTGTAAAAATTTAATTTGATTTGCATATTTTTTTTAAGATCAATTATGTACAAAAATCAGCAATTCTTTTGCTTAAAATTGTTTGTTACAGTGTTACAGTTTTCCTTGTTTTTTTGGATCTTCTTTTATAATTATATCTGTATAATTTAGAAATTAGAAAACCATTTACCCAGCACCTGTGTGAGCCATGTCTTGGTTGATTTCTCATATTTTTCTACAATATTCAAAGCTGGTTTCTTGCTTGTCTGCCATTGATTTGAGACATGGATATTTATCTTTGCAAGCAATTAAAATAATTAAGAAGAAAGAAAACATAGCTGTTATTAAGAAGAAAGCAATGCCAGGATAATGTAAACATCACTTTGAAATGCAAACAAAATATTTTATCATTAAGTGACTGTGTGCCGTGTCACGCTCCTGCTGGGAAATGGTAGGGTTTTTTTATGACAACTCCTCAGTAAAACAAAGAAGCAAAAATATGTTTTAATTTCTGTTCTTGCAGAAAATCCATATGTTATATTGCCACAGGGAACACAGAATGTGTCTGTATGAGTAAATGAGTTTTACTAAATCTTTTAAGAAGTTTGATGAAATTGTGTTTTGGGTTTTTAGAAAATGCAATAATTTGTGGTATGAAAAGTAGATTTAAGGCTTGTTTTAAGATATCTTTGATGAAATATAAATGGAAGATTTATCAATGCTTCTGAAAAGGAAAAGTGAAGGTGTTGCCCATAGCAACCAATCAGATTCTAGCTTTCATTTATCCAGTACATTCTAAAAAGTGATAGCTAGAATCTGATTGACTTGGGCAACACCTCCACTTTTCATTTTTAGAAGCTTTTGATAAATCTACTCCAAAGTTGATTTGATTGAAATATAATTGAAATAAAATATACCATAACCATATATTTCAAAAGTCAGCATTTTAGGAGAAAATGGAAGAGTGGAAATTAAGTAAAGGACCTGTTCAGAAGGGATAGTAGGTAGAACTTTGAAGTAATGTTTTTAATTTTTTCACAGTTTATATGCCCACCTCTGACCATTATACTGCAGGTGATCACACTAATTATTTGTACATAGATACTTCCCAAAAGTGGAAAGTGGGCATGCACATATATATGCACCTGAAGGTCGAACAGGTGCAGTGCATACAAATTATGAGCAAATCATCCACATTTATACAGCGTCAAATAAGAACCATAGTGACTAAAATGATCTACCTTATTGAGCCCGTGTCATGGTTCAGAAGGATCGGATCCTAGATCTGCCTAATTTAGCACTACTTCCAGCAAGGCGCGGAGTCTATCGGGCAGATGGTATTCACCAGGGACCGCCGCAAGGTGGTTTGGTCTTAGCTGCGTTCGCACCGCAGGTCGTGGCCCTCACTGGAAGTGTCAGGCGAGACCTATAGGGGAATGTAGAGAGGAGAAACTCTGCCGATGGAAGGTTACAACAGGAGTAATGAAGTGTCAGCTCTGCGGACCACAGGTTTACCACTGTGATAGTGGCGAAGTACACAAGAAATGTCAGCTCTGCAGACAACAGGTAACAGCAGGAGAGATGAAGCGTCAGCTCTGCGGACAAGTGGTTACCACAGGGATAGTGGCGAAGTACACAATGAAGTGTCAGCTCTGCAGACAACAGGTTGCAGCAGGAGAGATGAAGTGTCAGCTCTGCGGACAACTGGTTATCACAGGGATAGTGGCGAAGTACACAATGAAGTGTCAGCTCTGCAGACAACAGGTTACAGCAGGAGAGATGAAGTGTCAGCTCTGCGGACAACTGGTCACAGCAGGACAGAAAAAGAGTCAGCTCTATGGACAACAGGTTTACAACGGAAGCAATTGAGCCACACCTAGTACCTAGCAGGTAACTTGATAAACAGGCACTGAGCTGCAGGGGGAAGCGCCTTTTAAACTCTGGAGGCAAAATTGAGCAGCCAATAGGAGAGAGGCAGAAGACATAAGGGGAATGAGACTGCGCATGCGCAGACCCGAGAAGAAGATGCCGGGCCGGCCGGACGGAGCACGGCGGTCAGCGAGGAGCAGATAAGTGTGCTGGGCCTCGGTCGAAGGCCCGGCGTGTGACAGCCCGGCAGATTTTGGACGCTCTCTCATAAAGATTGCTATGCAGAAATTATGTAGAGCCTCTGGACCTGAGTCATTAAGGAGAGCAAAGGATTAACTTTGCAGCTGGGAAAACCCATTTTGCCTTGGAGGGGGAGGTAGATTTAAAATGTGGGGACAGATTCATAGTAGGGATAGGGCATGTCTTAGATCAATTTTAGATTTCAGCGTAAAAAGAAAGCTATTAAGTATTTGTGTGCTAAATGAAAAAAAAAGCCGGTATTTAACTTATGTGCAAAATAATAAACTAATTTGCACCCCTTGCATTGTAACATGGTTTGCCCTGGAGAACATTTGCTCTTTTTTTTGTCTTACATTCCTCAATGACTCAGGCTCTGTATGTCGCTCAGGGTTAGATGAGCTGTGCATGTCGCTACCTTGTTTCGAAACGTGTTTTTACATCGGCTTAAAGAGGACCTGACAGGTTAGAGGAAAAGTATGTTTTACATAGTTCCTTGTGCATTATATATATATATGTGTTAAGAAAATCAGAGTTCCGCTATGCACCCTCCAACGGGGAGTGAGCATAATATATGAGCATATTGCAACACGCAAATTACATATGCTGGTTTCAAAGTCAAAGTCGTGCTGACGTCCGGACAGATTCCTCCTACGTAACAGTTTCCCTGCCGCTAGATCAGGGAGGGAGCTGTCGGAAGCAAGCGTGACTCCTAGTTTGAAGCCATTTGCATTAAGAATATATTATGTTTTGTACAGTTTACATAGTGCACGAGGCATAATGTAAAACATATTTTTCCACCTTAAATGACAAAGGGCTATTAATTATTAATTATCAAGTATAGTATAGCATTAAGAAAACATGTTTTTAAATACAATCATAAAAATATATTTAAAATATTTAATATCAAATTTAAAAAAAATTCATCAACATAAAACAAGGAATAGTAAGGTGCAATTAAGCAAAAAGAATAACATCAAATACAAATATACTTTATTATGGTAAACAAAAATAGGTCAAATAATAAATATATTTGGTACCCATATAAACTTTGGAATTAGCAGAATAGGTGCTATGATAGACTTCATTTGATATAAAAATGTCAAAATCATGGTTGTGTGTATTTCTTCCTTCATTTGCTATTTTTTCTGTATTTAAGAAATATATAATAAAAATACATGGATATATATGTACCTATCAGAAGTTCTTTAAAGCAATTAATTAGAGCAGACTCAGCAATGCAACGGTTGCTTCTGACATAACTGACTCTTTGCATAAACATATAAAATGTCAAAACTGATATAGACTATTGGGGACAAAAGAGGAATTTTGGGCTAAGACATAAAATTGCTTTTTATTTACTTCTTTAAACCAACTATGTAAATCTTCATATTCATTCCTAAAATGTTCAGGGTCACTGTCTACCCAAATGTTTTTAAATATAGAAAGCTTGAATACCTTCATCATCATCATCATCACCATTTATTTATATAGCGCCACAGGTTCCGCAGCGCTGTACAGAGAACTCATTCACATCAGTCCCTGCCCCATAGGAGCTTACAGTCTAAATTCCCTAACACACACACAGACAGAGAGAGAGGGAGAGAGAGACTATGGTCAATTTTTGATAGCAGCCAATTAACCTACCAGTATGTTTTTGGAGTGTGGGAGGAAACCGGAGCACCCTGAGGAAACCCACGCAAACACAGGGAGAACATACAAACTCCACACAGATAAGGCCATGGTCGGGAATTGAACTCATGACCCCAGTGCTGTGAGGCAGAGGTGCTAACCACTTAGCCACCGTGCTGCCCACAAGTGCTTTCTGCCGGCTAGTAGTTTCATGTTTATATTTTTTCGGATGTATAGGACTTTGTTGTAGTACGATTGTGTTTTAAATATATATATATTTTAAGTGCATGATATGGGGGTAAAAATTCCAAAATAAGATGTTCCCTTACCCTAGGTCCCCATCCACTAATTCCTCCTTGTACCTGTTGTCTGTTTACCCTCTGTGACAGGATGGACCACCTATGCCACTCTGTCTGTTGTTGCTGGGAACCGGCTGGGCTTACTTTGCCACCGTTCCCTTTCATTATCCCAAATGCGCCCCCTAACCGCAGTAGGAGGGGCTTACAAATGCTGCCACCACTCAACTCCTTACTGGCCTCCAGAGCAGTGGTACCGGAAAGCTGGTGATTTAACCCCCTCTGGCACCGGGTATTAACCCTCCCGGAGCAGTAGTCCATTTCAAGATGGCCGCTGCACGACTCGGCCACACCCTCCCTTTAGGATGCAAGCTCTAGCGAGCAGAGCCCTCTTTCCTCCTGTCTCTATACTTATTTCTTCTTCTCCAGTTACACTGGTACTGGCTTTGCTTGGAGCTTTTGAAGTCTTAGTAGTACTTGTTTATTGTTCTGTGCTATTGTACCTTGCATGGCCTAATTTACTGTTTGTAATCTGTACAGCGCTCTGGAAATCTTGTGGCGCCTTAGAAATAAAGAATAATAATAATGTTTCCATGCTTCTTCCTATATTTACTTTAACCTAATTAATACAAACCCACAATATGAATCACAGTATTGTAATTAGTACAACCCCACAATATGAATCCTGAGTATAGATATACCAAATCTGTGTACTTTATGTAATTTATGGTGCAGCTATAGGGATTGAACTCCCTTGGCTTCCCCCCTACACAGAGTATTCCTTACTGACAACCCCATTGTAGTGATACAGAATTTCAAAGTATCCGTCTGCAAAGTCAACATTGAGATATTCATCCTGAACGCTGTGTAGGAACTGGATAGCCGTGAAAGATAAGCCATAGAACCTGGACTTCAGCTTACACAAAGCCCATTAGCCAGTGACCCTTGTGTAGTTATAATGGATCAGAACATATTAGGCTAATGAAAGTTAAAACTTTTGAAGTTGAATTGAAGGAGTAATATGTTCTTAATGCAAATTCGGAAGATCTAAAAGTATCACAATGCTAAACACAGCACAGATTATTTCAGCATTTCAGCAGAAGAGTGTGGTGAAGGCAATCACATGCTCACTTGTGACATTATGTTAGCAAGGGCAGGGCTGGATGTGACGAACGAGAATTCATGCAATCAGGGTGTCACGAGCCGCGCCGGTACGCCGCATCCTGGCGTGATGTAGCAGCCGGGCACGTGCAATAGTTACAATGCACTGTTATTATTCTTTGGGGTTATCTTTGTGGCATAGAGTAGGAGGGTGTAGGGACATCCTCCAACTCCAAGGGGAGCTATCGTATGATTTTAATTTGTTCATTTATATATTTATACATGTTCCTGGTTTATGATATTACTTATGCTAGTTCTAAGCTAGTAATTAATTAGCAGCCTCCTGAGGCTGATTGTCAGCCATGTCCTCCTCCTTTCTGATTTGTCCATCAAAGTATTTAAGGCAGGGAGGGCTTAGCCTCTCTGTCAGTTATAGCGTCCAGTTTCCTGTTAGCTAATCTGCTCCTGTGCTGTGCTGTGTTTGGTAAAAACCTTTTGGATTGACTTCTGTGTATGATCTCTGCCTGTTTCCTGGACTCTGAACCTTTGCCTGTTGCCCTGACCTTTCTACCTGTACCCGGACTCCGAACCTTTGCCTGTGGCCCTGACCCTGCTTGTACCAGACATCTCCGCCTGTGCTCTGTCAGGCCAGTCAGACATTATCATCTCTGACCAGTCCGCAGACCTCTGGCCTGTCCCTCCTCCGTGTATTACCTCCCGTACCTGTGTGCCGCTGTGTGACCATAAACTTGTACTACATTGAGTGTAAGACCTGGGGGCATCTGAGTATCTGTGAGCATAACCAGTCTCTACGGGAAAGGCGGCTGCTATAGGTGAAGACCTCTTCCGCTAGTTCTACAAGTTTATGACGCACTGGTGGCCATAACACATAATTAGATAGTGGAAGTAGCAGGGTCCTCCAACAGCACAGATTAATAATATGAGGCTCCTGTCACACTGATATGAGAAAATTGTGGTGTCTAATCACCTCTAAATGAAATAAAGCTCATAAATCCAGGTTGGAGGTTTCTAACACCTGAGGCAATCATCATTTATTCCCTTTTGAGTATGCAAAAAAAAAACAACAATCTGTTGTGGTATACGTCTGTATGAGGATTCAGAACACTAGCTCCAGATGACAGCTGTCAGAGATCTATTCACAATGACAGTTACAAACACTGGCTCCCAATTCCTGTAATCAGCACTCTGCTAAGAACAGCACTCTAGCTAGTAACCCCACCTGGACTACTGCACAGCTTTCCTTACTCTACAAACAGCTCTACAGTGAAAAGGTCAATTCAATCTAAACAATTAATTTCACCTGTTTGCAGCCTTTATAAAGTCTCTCAGTTCTACCAAACCTGTACAGAAGCCAAGAAGTGTTTTGTATTTCTCTGCTTATGCTTTGAAGAAGACTTGTTTTGTTGGACTTTACATCACGATTGTTACCTTCTCCAATCCTTGGCATCTTCCCCAGAATTCTACCTTATCAAATTCCTTGACTTTGGCTTCATTCGTCACTATTTTACCTTCTTCAATCCTTTGACTTCAGCTTGCACCTTACTACCACTCCTCCCAGGACTAAGCAGCTTGGACGGACGTGGTTCTTTCCTGGAGCTGCCAGTACCATGACAGTCTGATTCATTCCCCAACAATATTTTAACTTGGATATGATTTTTTTTTTATTTATGGCTTGTTCTAGAAGATATTCAAACTTTCACATGTATATTTTGTCAATTTACAAAGCATATTTTTGACTGCTGTCTGAATAATAATAGAAAATACTTCAATTTAATAACCTACATCTACTTGTATTCAACTCTGGCATTAAATGTCTGTATCATCCCAGAGATAAAGGGAGAGACAGAGTAAATTTACAAATAATGCATGTATTTCCCCTGTGATCTAAATCGTTAATCACACAGTTTCAGTTAAAAATTAAAGAACTTGTATTTTTTGATCATTTTTCAATGTTAAAATATCCTAAATCCAACAGGAATATCACTATTAGAAGTTGTCTCCGAGCCTACTGCTTCATAATTGCATGAAAATTCTAAACTATTCATGCTTGAAACAGTAGCCTGACATCTATCGGCATTTAATCCTCTGGTGTATAGGAACCCGACAGCTTTAATCAGCCTTTCCATGTGAGTAAAACTGCAAAAATAGCTTTTTAAAATAAAGGTTGAAAACATATTTCATCAAGTACCAAAGAAGGAACAGCAAGTACATGTTGTGCGTTGAGATTTATTCTATATTTATATTGGTTCCATTTATTTAATTGTTTATTTTTTTGTAACTTAAGCAAAGATAATTATACAACACATATTTCCTCAAGGTGGATTTGTAAATAGAGATGGTGCCTGGGGTGAAAAATGAGTTTACGTTTATGCAAATATGAAACACAGAGCCTATTTTTTTTGTTTAGTGGCAAAGTTAATTCTCGGGGGACGTAGTGAAGTGTAGTTTCACAATTGAAGTCAGTCATGAGTTTTGTAAAGATGTAGGTTTAGGACATAAGCCTTTGGCCTTGCATAAAAATAGCACTTGGAAAAAATACTAGATATGCTCAACTTCATGTCTTAATTTCTTCCTAATTCTCAACGCCAATTAGAGGTAAAGTTTTCTGTTACAGGAAAAGTTAGCTCAGGTGAACTGAAAGTTATTAAATATTTCCTTCCCTCCAGATGTCCTCTGCTAAACATAGCACAAAAGACTAGTTATCATGCACATTTATTAGGCTCAGAAATTGTGTCTTAAAAGGATTTGTTTTTTGCAGACTACCACTATTTATATGATTATTATAAAGTTATAGCGAACAGAAATTTGTCCAAATCTTCAGTCCCTTCAATCTTTGCATTTATAGACAACTTATAATTTATTTATTTAACAGTTATTTATAAAGCATCTACATCTTATGCAGCACTTTACAGAGAATATTTAATCATTCCCAGCTAGGGTTAGTTTATTGTCAGAAGACAATTAACCTACCAGTGTAGGAGGAAACTGGAACACCACGCAGCCACAGGGAGAATACACAAACTCCACACAGATAGGGCCCTGGTTAGAATCGAACTTATGACGTCAATTCTGTGAGGCAGCAATGCTAACCACTGTGTCCCTTGCAATTTTACACTTATTAACCAGATTTATTTCTTTTCTTTCTTTTTATTTTCCTGAATCTGTTTGCCGGCTCATACCGATGGAGCACTTTTAAGTTAGAGAAATGGTAAAAGAGTTATGGGGGAATTCAATTGGCCGCGTTACTTCCGAAAGGCTACTAACGTGGCCTGCACACTATTACCGTTAATACAGTAATAGTGCGTATAATTACCGTTAGTATGGTAATCTTTAACACAGATTTTTGCTCAGGGAGCCGCATGCAGAAATTTGGGTTAAATTGACTGTATTGACGGTAATACGTTTAACCCATCGCCAGGGCAGCCAAGAGGAATTCAGGGCCCCAGTAAAACAAATTCATGGGGCCCCCTTATAGTCGAGGAAGCTAAAAAAAATTACGCAGCCTTACGGCGCCACAAAATTTTTCATGGGTCTGCTCATAGAATTGGGGGCGTGGCAATGCTGTGCCTCTCTCCCCCTTTTTCTCACCCTGTGCCTCTCTCACCCTTTTTTTCACTCTGTGCCTCTCTTCCCCTTTTTTCCTGTGCCTCTCTCCCC
Source organism: Mixophyes fleayi (assembly GCF_038048845.1). Taxonomy (NCBI): domain Eukaryota; kingdom Metazoa; phylum Chordata; class Amphibia; order Anura; family Limnodynastidae; genus Mixophyes; species Mixophyes fleayi. Next base: position 259,074,177 of record NC_134406.1, on the reverse strand, counting down.
CTTTTATTTGACTCTGTGCCTCTCTCCCCCTTTTTTTTACTCTGTGCCTCTCTCCCCCTTTTTTTTCACTCTGTGCCTCCTTCCCCCTTTTTTTCCCTCTATTCCTCTCTGCCCCTTTTTTTCTCCTCTGTGCATCTCTCCCCCTTTTTTTCCTCTGTGCCTCTCTCCCCCTTTTTTTCCCTCTGTGCCTCTTTCCCTCTTTTTTTTAACTCTGCCTCTCTCCCCCTTTTTTTTTTACTGTACCTCTCTCCCCTTTTTTTTCACTCTGTGCCTCCTTCCCCCTTTTTTTCCCTCTATTCCTCTCTGCCCCTTTTTTTCTCCTCTGTGCCTCTCTCCCCCTTTTTTTCCTCTGTGCCTCTCTCCCCCTTTTTTTCCCTCTGTGCCTCTTTCCCTCTTTTTTTTAACTCTGCCTCTCTCCCCCTTTTTTTTACTGTACCTCTCTCCCCCTTTTTTTCACTCTGTGCCTCTCTCCCCCTTTTTTTTATTCTGTGCCTCGCTCCCCCTTTTTTCACTCTGTGCCTCCTTCCCCCTTTTTTCCCCCTATGCCTCTCTGCCCCTTTTTTTCTCCTCTGTGCCTCTCTCCCCCTTTTTTTCCTCTGTGCCTCTCTCCCCCTTTTTTTCCCTCTGTGCCTCTCTCCCTCTTTTTTTTCACTCTGTGCCTCTCTCCCCCTTTTTTTTACTCTGTGCCTCTCTCCCTCTTTTTTTCACTCTGTGCCTCTCTCCCCCTTTTTTTCACTCTGTGCCTCCTTCCCCCTTTTTTTCCCTCTATGCCTCTCTGCCCCTTTTTTTCTCCTCTGTGCCTCTCTCCCCCTTTTTTTCCCTCTGTGCCTCTCTCTCCCTTTTTTTCCCTCTGTGCCTCTCTCCCCCTTCTTTATAGCCCTGTCCCTTTCTGTTTCCCCCCCTTGCCTCTGCGCTTCTTTACTTACCTTTTGTTAGCTTCTTTTTTTCTCTTCTGTCTTCTCTTCTTTCTTCATGCTTGTCGTCTCTGCAGCGCTCCTCACTGACTGTGGGGGCGTGACTTGATGATGTCACGCCCAACAGTCAGTGTGAATGGAGCAGAGGAGGAGAGGAGGGACGCCGGCGCCGCTATCACATGAGTATGTATTTCTTTTTTTTTTCTTACAGCTCTCCCCACCAACGAATGAGACGGACCACACGAACCCCCTCCTCCCCTTCCCCACTTCGCGCGGAAGAAAGAAAAAAAAAAGATTGCAGGGGAAAAAAAAGAAAAATTTTAAAATTAGCAGTGAGGGCCCAGCCTGGGCCCCCTGGCATGGCCGGGCCCGGGTAAAATGTACCCGCCCCACGCCCCTCTCCCTGCCCATCGCTATTCTGGGGGGAATTGAATTACCCCCTTAGAGTGACAGTGAAGAGGTATAAACACTTTTCCTGCCCTGTTGAAAGTGTACATATATGAGGGCGGCATGGTTAGAGGTGACAGGAGCTAGGCTATCTTCAATTTGTTATCGCTATTATCTTACTCTTGTAATATCAGTATTCTACATTCTTTTTACTGTTATTCTTATGTACAGTAAATATAAACAGCTTTCTGGTTAAATAATAGAGATGTTTAATGACCCCCGTGTTTTGGTTTTGGTTTTGGTTTGGATGTGGATTAACTTCATGTTTTGGTTTTGGCAAAACCGCCATTGTGGGTTTTGCTTTTGGTTTTGGATTCCTATTTTTTTTTCTAAAATCCCTTTTTTTTTCTAAAATCACATAATTTGGCTCTTTTTTTGTACCTACATTATTATTAATCTCACTATCATTAATTTCTAGTCATTTCCAGTCAATTTTTGTCAAGTGACAAGAACAATACTACCCCTCCTGTTTCTGTGTGAGCAATGGCTCTGAGCAATGGCACTGGAGACTGGAAGGTGACAAGAACACTGCTACCCCTGTTTCTGTGTGAGCAACGGCACTGTGAGGGAGGTACTTATGGAATACAAAACTCGCGAGATCCGACAAAGCAACAATGACGTTTTGCCTCAATTCAGATCAGAGGACGCGCTAAAGTATTGAGCCGGCTCGCAAGCCTACTCTATTGAATACTATAAGTAGATTTACTGAAAGAAAGTTATAAAAAGTCAAATTCGTTAAGCAATGATGATGACGGCTATCAGGAGGACTATCTAGCTGCTTCTAATTGGTTAATTCTGTATTAACCTCTCCAGCTGATAGCATTTCATTTATTAGTTTGGAGGCTATATTACATTATATGAAGTACTGTCCATCAATTTACAATACTGTATTGACCTTTGTACTACTGCAGGAAAGAAGATTCCCTTTTGAATTATAAAGGGGGTAAATAACTGTCAGGACAATATTCTCTCTTGTGCATAAAAAAACTTCATTGCAATATTATATTTGTGTAGAATTAGGGTAATGCATATTTAGCATTTACGACTAACACTGTCAAGTCACATCTCAATGCTATTGTTGAGCAAAAGTAATTATACTTGTACTCATGATGTGGATCTGGCACAAATGTATAGATCACAGGTATATTTCTGCATGCAGTCATTCAGAAAACTACAGTTCCCCAGAGTGCCACTGGGAAGTTCAATGCAATTTGCGTTGGCCATTTTGGGGTGAACAATCTGCAAACTGCAGCCCCGGCTGCTCGCTAGAGCCCCTGACTGCACTAGAAGCATGCAGAGACAGTTACATATTGTAACAAGATGCAAAAGGCCTGCGAAAAACAGCCATTTTGGTGCCAGAATGAACTAGAATGCTCCAGGAGATTCTTGTGGAAAAGGGGAGGAGACAAAAATGGACTGCTGGAAGTTAGTGGGTTGTTTTGCTGCTGACTGTGTGTTGTGCTATTGGACTGCTGCCTGGGATAAAGGAGACATTTAGTGCCTGTGCGGAGCAGTTGCACTGAGGGATTTTTGCAGCTAAATTTATAGAATTAAAAGCCAGCCCTGATTTCAGCAGGACTAAAAAGACAGATAAGTTTATGGTTTACTGATTTTAAAGTGATAATAAAACCTCTGACCGAAACTGTAATATTGCTATTGAGAGATTTTGCTGCTGTCTGAAAGAAGAATTTATTCCAACCAAATCTGCAGTATTTAAAGTTATCTGCAAGCTGACTCAGTGTGCAAGGGACATAGAGAGAAATCAGTCATCACAAGAGTTTTTCTATGTTACATCAGAAGTATGATTTAGTTGTGAAACTGCCTAAAATGGTTTCTCTGGAGAGAATTGCAAGTTTTTTAACTCTACAGTTGCATGCCAAACAGCCGGGTATCCAGTACATTTATGAACAACCTAATTGAACATCTTACAACAGGCCTGGTCAACCTATGAAACTACAGGCCCCAGCATGCTTAGCCAGCATATAGCCAGTCGACAACTGGCAAGGTATACTGGGACTTGTAGTTTCACAACACCTGGAGAGCCACGGGTTGGCTAGGCCTGCCCTACAACAATTCAGAATGTAAAAGTAACACTGCATGCCATCCACCTCTGTGTGTATTAATGTCCATCAAAACAAGACCTGAAGGCTATTACAGAAAATAACAGAATCTGTGAAAAGAAGGAAATATGTATAAAATTGGTTTTGAAGTTTGTTGGATTATGGTCAGAGCTCCATTTTGCTATTACTACCCATATTCTGCACATCCATATGTTCCCAGTTTGTTGTGAGTGTTGATAGTAACCATTCAGATAAATATTCTCCAATGCAAAAATGATGTGCTTATCTTATGGGAAGCAGTAACCTATTTTATTTACTCTGTGATTATGTTAGTGAGGTCAGTGCTGCACAGAATTGGACAGTTCCAATGTAGGCAAGAGGGAGGACACAGACTGAAAGTTAGATAATAGAAGGAGCTGGGTCCTCCAACTGTACAGAGTAGCATCGTGAGGCTTCTATCAAATTGGCACAGTATTCTGGTGTCAAAGGCACCACTATATAAAAATAATGAATAGCTCTCAGCTTGTGATTTGAAATATATGCAGGATCTGTGGGTTGATGGAAGAAATGAATGAAGAGGTTTAGGAGGCTATTTGGGGAAATAGCAGGTAGAGGCAGGACAGAACGTTCATACTGTACATCCCTCACTATTCATTCATGATAATGTTTGAGAATCTAATTATTTCTGTGTGGAATTTTATTTTTCAGTTCAATAGTGAAAATCTTTAAGAGCTAATACTAAATACTTTAGTTGGGCGATCCCTCCGCTAATAGACTAGAACGGCTTTCAAGTACTCAGTTAAGTCTTGAAAATACATGGAGGCATCTTAATTAAAAAAACTAAAGACCAATCTGATAGGAACCATACACAAACATAAAGATTAGTAGATGGTACAAAGGCAAAGTAAATGAGTTGCTCAAGGAGCTCTAGCGAACGTAACTGCAAAAAAATCATTTAAAGAGTGTTCTGTGCTTGTTGCTAATACTAAGCAAAATAGCAGACATAAAAAACTGAAAATAAATGGCTGCAATTGGTCTAATTTTAATGCATTTTACCTGGGGTTAGACCAATTGCCATAATTTTCAAGCATTGTTTTGAAATCAGGAAGCATCAGAAGAGGACATTTAAGGGTAAGATCAGTTAAGTTCCTTGCAGACATCCGTCAATGATTATTAGTAGAGAAGAGAGCGAATCTTGTGCCTCTCATCCTATCATGTAACCAATCAAATTGTTTGTTTTTTAGCAACATTACCAACACCTCAAATCGTGATTTGAAAAGTTCAAGACATAAACTTTTTGAACCAGTAATATATGGTATGCCAAGGAATGGTCAGAGGCTACTTTATCTGGAATTATTTATTTTATGTTTTCCTTACCTTCTTATTCTTCCAACATCTTGCATCATTTGTTTATGGACATTACCCTGTAATATATTTGTCTGTTCTCTCTTTAAGCACTTCTGAACTTTGTGATTCCGATGTTATACGTGTGTAGAGGATACTGCTGTCTGGGGGAAGTGACATCAACATTTCTGGCATGGGGATGGCTCAGCAGTCCAGCTTCTGTATGTTTACATCATTAAACAACTACCTGCCCACCACTATGTTAGCCCTATATACACAGCCTGGCCACTAGGATCAAAACTTATGTGGAATGTGCGGACCAGAGTATTGACTCTCTCTGTCCTTACCTGCTAAGTGTTGATACTGAAGTGGAGCCTGCTGACCTGCATTGTTTGATCAGCTACACCATCTAGTTCCTTGGATAATTTTGGTTTTGACTCTGCTTGCACCGTGGATTATTTACCTTTGTCCCCTGATCCCAACTTATCCCTTGACTACTTGAGTGGATTTGAACACCTTATTTGGCAACAGGGCATAACTACCCCTTTGCTATGGCCGGTCCCAGAAACCTGGCCCAATGGATCAATTTCCTGTTTGCAGCATGGGATATTCCATACATAAAACACCCCACATGCTAAAAAAAGTAATAGATAGATAGATAGATAGGTAATAGGTGATGATAATAAAAGAGGGATTGACAGCTGGCTAATACTACTACAATTGTCATATTTATTCAATGGGGCATATTCAATTTGGGTTCCGGTCGTAGGGTTGCGTACGAAAATCCGCGTTATTGCGGTACCGTAATACCAGGCATAATGGGCACTTTCCGCGGTAACGTTACCGCGGAAAGTGCCCATTATGCCTGGTATTACGGTACCGCAATAACGCGGATTTTCGTACGCAACCCTACGACCGGAACCCAAATTGAATATGCCCCATTAAGTTATTTATAAAGCGTCTACATATTAGGCAGCGCTTTACAGAGAATATTTATACATTCACATCAATCCCTCTCCCAGTGGAGCTTACAATCTATATTCCCTACCACAAGGACACAAACACACTAGAGTTCATTTTCTCAGAAGTCAATTAACCTACCTGTATGCTTTTGGAATGTGGGAGGAGCACCCAAAGTAAGTCCGCGCAGGCACACGGAAAATATACAGACTCCAGAGATAGGGCTCTGGTTGGAATTGAAAGGGCAGAGTTCAGCAGATCAGGACATTACTTGCCGAGTAGATGACTGCGCCTATTCTTGAACCAACATGTAAAAATGAGATTTTGCTTTGCAGGATCCATTTATTTAACTGCAATTTGTTGCATTTGCTGGGATGTTCCTTGGTTTCTGGATGGTAACAAAGCCTTTATCTCCCCACAAAATGACTTTATATTTCAGGTACATCTGAGGTACTTTGTGCTATACTTTAAATGGGAAGTATTTTGTAGCATCCAATTGCACGTCCTTGTAAAAATGGAAATTTCTAGGTATCTTTCAACAAATGTAAACAATACATTGAAAAGCAGAAAAATAACCATGTAAAAAAGAGAATCTTAATATTCTCTCGCTCTCATGATTACTTGAAGATATGAAAGAAGATAAATCAATCAATATTGTAGGAGAAAAATAGATGTTTGTAAATGTAGAAAGGGATGGTCTTATAATGTTAGTTTGGAGCTGAAGCGATATTTCTCTCTTTCCAACAATTTCAGGTGTATCCTGCAAGGATAACCTCAAGAATTCAAATCAAGCTACTCCCCTTCAAATCCCTCATCAATACCTCTCTCTTATAAATCTTTGACCTCATCACTAGATACTCTCCCTCTCACCTTGTTAGATTTGCCACTCGCCTCCTCTCTGATAACCACCTCTCACTCCCATCTCAAAGATTTCTCTCATGCTGCTCCCCATTTATGGAAATCCTTACCTCAACTGACCAGACCCCACCCCTCAAACCAGAAGACCAGACTCCCCCATCTTCAAATGAACAGACTAGACTCCCCCATCTTCAATCCAACAGACCAGACTCCCTCCATCTTCAAACCCACAGACCAGACTCCCCCATCTTCAAACCAACAGACCAGACTCCCCCCATCTTCAAACCCACAGACCAGACTCCCCCATCTTCAAACCAACAGACCAGACTTCCCCCCTATTTTCAAACCAACAGACCAGACTTCCCCCCTATTTTCAAACCAACAGCCTAGACTCCCCCCATCTTCAAACCAACAGACCAGACTCCCCCCATCTTCAAACCAACAGACCAGACTCCCCCCATCTTCAAACCAACAGACCAGATTACCCGCACCAAACCTTCAATCTTTCAAGCACACTCTCAAAAACCACCTTTCTCTGTAGCCTATCCCTTCCCCTCTAGGTGTACTACCAGCTACAGACCCATAATCTCCTATTATCTTATCATTGTCCTCTCCTTCTAGACTGTAAGCTCTCATGAGCAGGGGCCTCTCTACCCTCTCTGTCTTATCTGCACATCCTTCGTCAAACTTGTGTGCACAAGTTCTGTTTTTACGTGTGATTTACATTTTGTAGGAATTTTCCAACTCTTCAGTGCTGCAAAATTTTGTCACCCCTTACAAATAAACAATGATGCCTTGATGATGATGATGAAGAAGAAGAAGAAGATAGGCAGAGATTGATTTTCCGAGGACAGTTCCAAAGACCGTGAAGTAGACATACAGCTTGAAATATGTTAGGCTGACAAGTACTAGGCTCACTTGATCATGTAATGAAGTGTAAATGACCCTTACTTTAATCTTACAAGTATGGAATCTGGGAAGTACAAGGTTACATTCATATGACATGAATTGGAAGCTATAAAATAATAGGCATGTACAGTAAAGAAATATATTTCACACTAGCAAACAATATTATTAATTTTAATTAGTGTCAGAAAACTATGAATATCACAAAGCTTACATAAACCCGCACATATATATATATATATATATATATATATATATATATAGACAGAGAGAGAGAGAGAAAGATACAGAGAGACTATATATATATATATATATATATATATATATATATATATATAACAATAAAGACCTATCGTGCTATCCCCCTAGTTTTACTATAATAGTCCCAATGTAACGCCTACGGAGAATGCCAAATACACACGGATATCCTACCTTCTCCACGAATGGTCCACCTAGCACTATGCTCGGTCCCGTCAAAATTGCTCCTCTCACACGTTTCGATCAAGGGGGCAAACCAGAAGGATTACTGGTGGGCAATTTATGAACTTCTAGCATTAGGTGTCATGTGCTACCCTAACTCAACCCCACCATTCACAGAAACCAATGGCAAAAAATGCAGACAGGGAATGTGGATATCAAAAGCCTACCTTTAATGGAGGCCTGACTCCTGGATCCTGGAAAGAAATTACTCAAAGGAAATGCACACAATACCATATAGTACAATGCTATAAAGTGCAGTGCAGTCCCTTAAAGTGACCACTAGACAAATGTTCATTTAAATACAATAAAGGGGAACAGACCGGGTACTGTTTCACTATGGGGAATACCACCTAGCGATTGCAGGCCTAATGCCAATTCAAACTCACAGGCCTAGTGCCTGAATAACTGGCTAACAGTTACTTTTAACAATTACACAAGGACACAGTCTAAGTCTGAATTTAATTTGAATCTTTGTTGATGGTAAAATTTCCTTGCCGCCCACGCTTTTCAAGAAAGAAGTGTTGTTTGGTTTAAATGCAAACGTCTTATTTTGATGCTGTTGTCAATACTGTATTGAGTGCCGTTATTTATTGTACATATAATATATAAAAGCAACAAATCAAAAAGCAACAAATTAAATATATAAAAATAGACTAAGGCAAATGGTATTGGTGACTATGCCTAAAAGAGATTTCAGAAAACCTCCTTAAACTGATAATAATTAGAATATATGAAATATTCTTGGACACATCACAGTATTTAAATTTGCTAACATTGAAGTTTGCTAACATGAACTTTTTTAAATTGGGAAATCCTTCTAAACTAAAAAAAATAAAATAAAAATGATTTTAATGTCATTGTAGAAGGAGCAGAGCTTCCGTCTAAAAGAAGCAATAAACTGGTTTTCTGAATGGATGTTTTGAGAGGGTGAATCAGTTGTCTTGGTGATTTCAATCAGAAAGCACTAATACAAGTTCATGCCCCCGTCTCTCATTTATTAAAATGTTGTGTGATATTTATTGCAATTACCTTATTTCTGCATTGTTTTTTTATAAAGTGTATGAAAGCTAATCACAAAATAAACATGAGTGAATACATTTATTTAACATAATTACACAGAGAAGCTTCCAGGGAGGTTATTGCACGAAACACGCTCCGTGTGTATCCAAGGATTGAGGTAGACGTGTTAAAATGATGTGTATTGAGAAAGATATTCCACAGCAGAGGGCTATTAGTTCATCATTTTACATGTTGTTCTGCTAAAATTATTTTAAGCTAACAACAAGTTCATAGCATTGATGCTGATGGAGAAGTGGTGATGTTATTATGATTTGTTATTATTATTGTTGTATATATGTTATATTTCTATATTACTGCATCAATGAGTATTTTAAATACTTGATGCTTGGCCAAGTCAAGTAGATCCCCAAGATGTCAAATTATGCTTAAGGAGGTTCTAACTCTGTCAAAAATCACCTTGTCTAATAGCGAATGTAGATTCTAAACTAGAATTGTGCACCCTGTATAGCCCTCGACAGAACGCCTTTACTGAAAAAAAAATGTTTGGTTAAGACCAAGGGGTTTATTTACTAAAAATCCTGTTTGGTTTTAAACTGCCGCACTTCACCAGCAGTTTAGTGGTCCAAACCACTGCACTTACTATAGGGCGGTTTGAGGCTGCAATTTCAAATACCTAGTGGTATGAGCAGATAGAAAACATCCAAACCACCGACGGCTTGGCCAAAACAGCCATAAAAACTGCCGGGAAAAAGACAGGCTTTTTTATACCTACTTCTGATTGGCTGATAGCTCAAACATCCTGCTTGAGCTTTCTTCCCATTCAGAACATAAGAGGAGGCACTATTGACATATAAATTATTGAGGCAATCATTATTTATTGATTAAGGGGAAAAATTAATTAATAATTAACTTATGTGGGCAAATTTTATTTTTCATTATATTAAGGGGACAATATTAATGTATTATTATATCATGGGGGGCACTATGTAATAAATAATTATTGCCCCCATTAGCAATCAAACAGCGTTGCCCAGTGAATATAATTATATATTCATATTTGACCCATAATGTAATACAATTATATTGTTCCCATAATATAATGAAAAATAAAATGTACCCCCATTACTTAATTATAAATTCATTTTGCGCCCTAATCAATAAATAATGCCACCATCATTTATATGTCAATGGTGCTTCCACATAGCTCAAATACAATACAGTTTCAGCAATCTTACCTCTCACAACAACCTATTTTGTTTTGGCCATTTGGATGGTGGTTTTGCGGCTGTTTGTTTGTCCATCATTGTTAAAATCTGGATGGCGATCTGTAAAGTGGTGGCTTCATCAAACCGCCCTTTAGAAAATCTAGAGTCAAATAGGAATAGAACTCAAAGGAGAAAGAAAAGGAAAATAAAGTTAAGATAAACGAACATGGAGGGGCATTCCCAAATTGTGGCAACCAAAATAGCAGAGGTCGAATATTTGGGTGCGTGGACCGGGACAAACTTGGGCACGGGTGGATGGATCAAGTTCATAGGTAACAAATCAGGGGCACATCCTGGAGGTAGCTAATTTGTGTCCTGATATTTTAACCTACAATGTTGTTAGCCGTAAAAAACAATACAACGCCCTTTTGCTGCTGCCCTAGGCATGTGTCTAGTTTGTCTATATTGTAGACTTTGCTTGTTGTTATCAATCAATATATTTTGAAAAAGCCATATATTCCATGTCTAAGGTATACAGTATATAAAGCTTAGTTTTCAAATAATGGTCATATGTACAGTATGTTTCAGTATTTTGCAGATTTGGGAATTATATTAAATAGAATTTCTATCATTTATATGTGCTGTATATATATATTTCACATGAATATATATCATGCACTGCAATCAGTGGATGACTGGTCAAAACTGAGTTACTGTAGTGTATATTTCCAATCACTACAGAGAGTGACAGCCCCCTATATATGTGGATGCAAGATCTCTGCAGCCAATAAAATGTGTCCAATAGGGTGAGACCCTGGGGTGATGACCCCTTTAAAATAGTTGCAGAATGAGGCTAAGACAAGTCATTTTGACAATACATTACATGGAGCCTACCCCTTATACAATGTAACAAACATATGAATACTTGAATATTTTGTGTACTGTACAAAATGTGAATACTGTTTTTTAATCATTATTAGATTAGAAGTGCTAAGTGGTTAGCACTTCTGCCTTACAGCACTAGGGTCATGAGTTCAATTCCTGACCATGGCCATATCTGTGAGGAGTTTGTATGTTCTCCCCATGTTTGCGTGGGTTTACTCCGGGGTGCTCTGGTTTCCTCCCACACTCAAACATACAGATAGGTTAATTGGCTGCTGACAAATTGACCCTAGTCTGTGTGTCTGTGTGTGTATGTTAGGGAATTTAGACTGTAAGCCCCAATGAGGCAGGGACTGATGTGAATGAGTTCTCTGTACAGTGCTGCGGAATTAGTGGCGCTATATAAATAAATGGTGATGATGATGATGATGATAGATCTACCAAAGTGATAGCTATCACTCATTACATTTGTCTATAGAAAATTATACAAAATGTAAAAATAAACACAAATTCTGTCTCCCTTCGCCATAATGCACTTGCTTTAAGATACCAATTATGCCCCCTAGTGAATGCCAACCTATTATAACACCTGTCACTTAGGAGTACTCAGAAGGAAAGTTATGTATAAATGTTAAAAAATTAAATTTCAAGGTGAAAATATTTACCAGTCAATTTTGTCATACTTGTAATACTTCCGTATGTATGTTCCGTCCTTTAAACAATCGTAATAAAAATAAATAAATAGAGCATGAGATAACAATACAAGCCTATTTAAACATATCAATTTACATAGAGTAATCTGGCACATTTAAAATGAACAAAACTTTTACCAAGTCACAGTAGTCAATAAAACAAGAAGATCTGGAACAAAAATTTGCAACTTCATCAAGTACAACCGAGGTATTGATGATTCCCTTTGAAGTCTGACCAATGGGGTTCCCTCCGTCAGCAGACAATACAAAGAGCAATGGTTTTTCTTTTCTCTCTGTTATTTCTGCTCCAGGTTTATTGTCCTAAAACTGAAATTTATGTTTCTAATCACCACAATGGCTTTAGAAACGTCTTCAAAGGCTTCACATAATTGAGAGAAGGCCCCCTCGTGAGAGTGTATCGCTCCGAGTTATTTATTTGTTCAAAACGTCTACTGACTATTTACATCTGCAATTTGTCTAGCTTAATATTCTCAGGCGTTTTCCAGGCTTTGTGTCCAACTTTCCAGAAGTTGTCAACCATGAATCTGTAATATAAACAGGTTTTAATTATTAATAATAATGTACAGTAATCATTTGTTTTTCATAGCCTACGATGAATGCACTCAATTTGCACGTTGATGGTTTCGATTTGTTTTGTTTTTTTGAATGTAACTTAATCCAGTGTAACCCCATACTGTTTCAATGTAAACCACACAGTAACCTGGAAAATCTCTAACCAAGCATTTTTTTTTTACTCTGGAAGATTGTGTATATATAATATTTAAACATATAACAGACACCGCGAAGAACGTAACCAGGCAGGAAAATGAATTTTTTTTAAAAAAATAAAACAAAAACATATATTACAGAATATGATTGTTTATTATCACAAGGGCTTGAACCTACATGGGTAAATTTAAATCTGTGCAGTGATTATACTGTTTGTGAATAAATTATGGGTTGTTTTTTTCTTATACTGTATGCGTGCAGATTCAAACAGTTTTTATTGCTACAATTAGCTTTTTTTGACTTACCAATTAGATTTAATTTACATATTTTTTTGCCAGGCTTTTTTGATGTATGCAATCTGCTGCAGGTTGGAAAGAGGTTGAGAAAATAGTGATTACAAGTCGCTGTTAGATCACTTCTGCAAGAAGGTTTTTACAAGGCGAAGAAGTGTTTTGTGTATATACAGTACAGAAGTACAAACATGACACCAATATTTCTGTGGGAGTAACTATGTCAAAATGTCCAAGTATTGTCCAACACCAGCTATTGAGCTGAGTGGGAGAGATAAGTGGAAGTCTGTTTGTATAAAACATTTCGTCTGAAGACTGAAATGTAGTAAATCTGGCCACGGATTTATCTGTCTTGCTAGTAAAATGTCTCTTGACGTCTGACTGTCAACTCCTACTTTATTGGCTTTTCACAGCTTTGCCTATTTCAGGTGTTTTAACTCACTAAACCCAGGTGAAAGCCTCAGAAAAATTGAGTATATTGATTACAATGGTATACTGTAGTTCACATGTATAAGCTTCTGATACATTTTGTCCACATTCTCAAGGGGGATATTCTGTAAAAGTGTGTGTGTATGCGGGTGTGTGTGTGTGTGTGTGTGGGGGGGGGGGGTGTTTTGGGTCTTAACAATGTATTTTACACCATATTCTTGAGAAAAGTTTTTGTAACCTAAATTTTGTCTGCCTTGTATGTCCTTGTTTTATGTATGTACTGTACAGCGCTACGAAGCACTGTGGTGCCTTACAAATCTATGATAATAATAATAATAATAATATCAAAAACTTAATTTTTGTCCTTTTTAAGAACTTTTTTCTATGCTGTCTAGAAAAAATAAACAATTTCTTGGCCACTCTTATATTTCACAGGATATTTTCCTACTTTATTTCAATGTGGAACGCTGATTCATTTGAGATAAAATATGTTTAAAAATGACTATTTAACATGTATTCTTTAAAAGTAACATTTTATTTTGGTAAAAAGTAAGCAACACTTTTCTTATTAGCCTCAAAAAAAGGTGAAATTGTAGGAGAAATGGGGATTATAGGATATGAAAGACGAAGAAGGAAAATTCTAAATATCCATTTCTCCTCTGTTATAGAAGGTGTAACCCCCTGTTTGTCTGTTGGGTGATGGTGTATTTTTCAATTACACTTAACATTTGAAGTACTCTGTATATCACCCAGCTGTAGCTCAGTGTCTCTCACCCCAGGCTTCTGATGGTGAACAGCCGACAGGTGTCTCTGCAGATGAAGGTTTAATAACAGCAAATTACATGTAGTACAGACCCATGAGGTGTACACAGGGCCATCTTATCCATTGGGCACGATGGGCAGCTGCCCGGGGGCCCCACGGGCAAGGGGGCACCATATGCATGGCTCTTAATGAGAATAAATAATCCTGCAAAAGAAAAAAAACCTGCAAAAAAACCTACAAGGGTCACTGAGCAAGTACATCTATCTATCTCTATCTCTATATATCTATATCTGTATCTGTATACATCTATATATCTATATCTATATCTAGGGGCCCCGGTGCACTGCTTTGCCCAGGGGCCCATAATGTTGTTAAGATGGCCCTGGGTGTACAGTTATCAGGGTTTAAATGCATAGGTGCCAGGCCATCATGTTTGATAAAACGTAAAGAAGTGAACGTCACACAGTTTTCTACCTTCTAGCAGAGTTAACTTAGTTACAAAGAGAGTAGTTTCACTTGGCATAAAACCTGACTCTCTCTTGTTGTGAGATTGCCATCTTTATCACTTCACTGCCACTACACAGTTGTGGTCATAACAGCTCACACTCAGTGGTCGAAGTGGAAGTTTGGAAGTGGCGGTATAAAAAATGTAATGGGAATGTAAGTGAATAGACATTTACAATGTAGGCAGTAGAAGAAGTGGCGGTATGGCATACTACCATATACACCCCCACTTCCACCACTGATCACACTTAAAGGTGCAGGATTCTAAACACTCCATTCTTGTGATACACCTAGGACTCTAGCAGACGCATGCTTGACCTTCCCCAGTGTCTCACAGAGCGAGCATCTAAGCTTGCACCACTGAGAATAGAAGTTAGCAGCATTCTGTCCCAACTGTGCACTCGCTCCACAATATCCCCGGCCTCTCTCTACATTTGGGAGCCTCTTTAGAGCTCAGTCACACTAGACCATATCAAGAGCCTGAACTTCAACTCACACAACAATCTGGATCACTTGGCTCCTATCTGTGCATAATCTTTTCCAATATTTTTTCATAATCTTTTCTCATTATCAGAAATTTTCCAATAATTTACACAACATAATTACCTGTAAATCAAATAAAATGACATCACTATCATCACAAATAACTGAATATTCTGCATTGCATATGCACAGATGTAACAATTCGAATAACATCATGTCTATAACATATTAAGGTAATGATATTATGCTCAAACACTAAATTAATACAGAATGCTGTCCTTGATTGTATAACACAACAGACCCATGGCCAACTTTATACAAAGTACAGTAAAGGTAAGCCATACAAACAAATAGACCATCAAACACATAGTAATGATTGCAAGACATAGGACATATAATACACACTTACCTTTATTTATTAAACCTCCCAACAGACTTGAAATGCAGCTTTCTCCTGCTGGTCAAGGTCCCCTCCATATCTTTCATTGCCACGGGCAACAACTTTCTCTTTCTGAGGAGTCTAGCATGTACGGCATGCTGATTGTTCAAATAATACTATGTGACCTGTTCTTCTGGGATCTAGAGTGCTTCTGATATAACATTATCTGCAGAGACTTGAGCAATACAACAATGTTTTGCAAGATCCAAGAAAATAACATTTTAACTAACGTCCAGATGCACGGTCAATTGCGCAATAACTCAGTCGCAGTACTGGAATTTCAGTATAACCATTCTGCAAAAGTTTTATTTACAGGTGCAGATTACCCAGGACTTATTTTCTTCAGTGCCTGCACCTTAACCTGTGGCCTATGGGAATCGGTGCTGTGGTATGTATCGCTCTATGCTCTGTTGTTCTGTTATTGTCTCTCCTTTCTGTGTCTTGTCCTGTCAGGAATCCTGTATTTCGATTTCAAAATATTAAACTTTTTTTCCACATCTTGACAAGCAGAGCTGGTGCTAGTTTACATACAGTAGTTTCAATCAGGTGATCCCTGACAGCACAGAGGCGGGGAGTTGAACTTCCAAACAATAGATAAACCTGCTCTGCCTGTCATTTCTTACCAGAATATCAGCTTTGCTGTTTTTTACCTCCTATTGCCCTGTTTATTGCTTGATTCCTGATTATTGACCTGGCTTTCTCCTGACTTTGTGATACCTGGATTCTGCCTGCTTACCTTGGCTAGTCTGACTATTCTGCCTTCAGAGCTACTTGCCTGTAGTGTTCTGCTAACCATGCTAAAGGACAGTTCGGTGGACAGCGACCTGATTACTACACACATTAAAATCCTTACAGCTGTGTGGGGTGCACTGGTGATTTCCGGTAGTAACTTAGACTCCGAACCACTGCTCTCTGGCTGTGTCAATCTTAGCTGGTGTTGTTTCCAAAACCCTGGACCTGAAACATCCTAATAAGCACAGTTATAGCAACAACCTCTATGTCAATATAAGGTCTACTAAAAGACTGGATGTTTCTGGAGCTTTTTCTGACTTGTCTCTGTGTCAACATGCACAATAGGAACAATAACAACACTTATAACTTTTAAGTTACATCTATCATAGTTACTTCATCACCAAAACCTTTCTAAAAGTCTGTGTCCCCTCACCTCTTTAGACCTACCATCTTCCTCTCATTCACAAGCTGGATGGTCAGAAGGGTAGAGCAAATAATTCACCTTCACTTATTGTCTCAAAAACTTATCACCCAACTTTCTTTCTCCCGCTCAATATCCAAGTTCATTAGGATTCCATAACAAGTTTGCTTTGTTATGGAGAGACGATTAGTTAACACATAGACACATTGTGGAGATCTTATAATTTAGCACCAATGTATCACACACTCATCTGTTAAACTCAGTATATAATTAAAGACAAAGAGAAAGATTTCAAATAAACCCATATCTTACAAGTTTGCTTTTTTTGTATAATATGAAAATAAAATGTGTTGATACTAACTAGTATATCAAATGCTAATTATAAACTATTTCTCTTTCTTTTACCTTAATTTTAGTGGGATCCCCAGTGTATCTAGACAGAGGGCCTAACTTCCAAGTAGGTGGCAGAAGAGCCTCTGTTGGCTCAGACACTTTCTGCATCATCACGCAGCCACCAGTGCTATAAGGATTCCAGTATGATCCTTCTTACTGCGGACTGTGAAAGTCAGAGGCACAAAGCATTGTGATGAAGCAGAAAGATAGAGATGATTGAGACTCCTCTTTGGTCCAATCAGAAATAAACCCTCTGCATGATTTTATTAGGGAACCCCACAGTACAGATGAAAGAGGTGCGGCCACCAGAATTCAAATAATGAGTCTTATTGTGGGACATTACTTTAATCAAAGGGTTAAAAATGGAATTACCTTTCAAGAGCGCTAAAAAAAAATTACGTTTTCACATTTTAGCAATCAAGATTAATGGTCAATATTCCTACAGTTGCCCTTTTGTCACAAACTGCCTTTCCTATATGTGTGTTCTTAAGTCACTAAATATATTATAACTAGGGATGCTCACTGACCCCCCCGTGTTTTGGTTTTGGATCTGGATTAACTTTGTATTTTGGTTTTGGCAAAACCGCCCTTGCGTATTTTGGTTTTGGTTTTGGATCTGTATTTTTTAGCAAAAATACCTAAAATATGCTAAAATCACATAATGCTCTTTTTTGTTCCTTCATTATTATTAACCTCAAACACACTAATTTCCAGTCATTTTCAGTCAATTTTGAACACCTCACAGGTCACAATATTATTTTCATCCACTTTCGGACAAAGACTGCAGCAAGCTGGCTGGATGCTAAGCGAAAGAGCAACGACATAAACACACGGCAGTTCCTAGCACATCTAGGAAACATTGGCACACAGCAGTGGCAGAAAAGAAAAGTGTTGCAAGATGGAATTGTTCTTGGGCCTTCCCACCCACCCTTACGTAAGATATTGAAAAGAATATGTACAGTTTAACAAAGCAATTGTGCTCCAGCGACAAGGAGTGCAACTTTTATGGCCGAAGTGCTTGGTTTGTTAGGGGCCCCACAAAATAAGCTAACAATGGGCTTGAGGCACCTAAGCAAATAGTGCTGTTAATGAACTCTACCTAAGACGCAGACGGACGGCACCCGTCCACAGTGGATTCACCGAAACCAGCTCAAGCTCCGCCCAAGGCCAGATCAAGGGCCAGAAGAAATATCAAGGGATGACTGGGACAAAAAACCAGATGATGGCGAATAGGGAATTAGGCAGCATGACTAGTCATAGTAATGCTGCAAAAATACAATCAATTGCAGTGAAGGCAAAAAGGTGAAAGATGGGAGCAGCAGGACACACCAGAAATCACAATAAGAACACCCATTACCATGTTCTCAGTTTCGCTTTACTAGACGGTGTCCTATGCACTATGTAATTGGAAGGTGGTGGGGTGGGAGGATCAGATTAAAAGAGCGGTGGGGGCTGCCAAAATGCCAAAGTTATGTGGTGGCCGAGTATGATGGGACTTCCTTCCCTTACCTTGTCCTCCAGACACGATTCAGGTTCTTTTTTATTCGGACATCCGGTGGTCAGGAGATAAATACTTCAATGAAAGGGACAAGGATTGGTCAAATAACTTGGGTTTATTAATAATGCGGTAAAGATAATTTTGGTAAGCCACCGCGCCACTGACCCCTTCAACTCAATGGTAATGACAAAATATTAATTTGATCAACATAGAGCACAATAGCATTTAACATATAATAACAATAAATCAAATCAACAAATCACATAACATTAACATCATCTAAAACATTTGGTGCACCAATATTATCCCTGGTAACGTTACCATATTTTACACTCAGTCCTGGGTTGAACTGTGCACATGAACATGTGAAATCATGCACCAGTGGAAGCAGTTCTTGCCAGTGATAAGAAGAAGGCCATTGTCATGCCTGAGCATAAGACCAAAAAATCCACCTCTTATGTGTAGAAATATTTTTACATCAATCCTGACAACAGTTGTCTAGCCATTTGTAGCATTGTAAAGCCACAGTCAGTAGACGTAGGAACCTTAACCATCTAGGAACCTCATCCATGTTACGCCATTTGAAGCGAGTTCATGAAAAGCTTTTGTGAAAATCAGAACCTTATGCTAAAAAATAACAACAAGCAGTCCAACATTAGTTACCTTCTCTCAGCTAGATCCCAGCACCAGCAATCTACACCCCCAACGCCTTCATCATCAATATCCTCACAAGTGATCGGAGTGAGTCCTACATCCAAGTTGCTAATGCGAGATGACTCCTCCCCTATCCAGGACTCCTCAGAAGAATCCTTGAGCATTAGGCCGACTGTTATTGCTCCTGCTGCTGGGGGTGGATCTTCAACCCAGAAGCAGACCAAGAAGAAGACTACTAGTAGTTTACAACAATTGACTGTTAAACAATCCTTTGCAAGAGGAAGCAAGTATAGCAACTGTCATCCAGTCGCACAGCGGATCACAGGTGCCATCGCGACTATACTAGTATTATATCTGCATATCTGCGTCCAATATCCAGCAGTAAGAAGACAGTTAATTGAGGTCCTGTGTCCCCGTTACCAAATTCCATCTTAACACCATTTTACTAGACAAGCAATTCCTCACCTGTACCAGGAGGTTACAAAAAAGAAAATTATTGGGCTACAAAATGCCATTCTATCCACTGTACACTTAACCACATATATGGACAATCGGAACTGGGAAAACTAAAGATTATATGACTGTGAAAGCCCACTGGAATGGTAAATCTTATAACAAATATTGATCGGTCTGCGCTCTCCAGGGGATTTTCGGGAAGGAGTTTGGAATGCTGCCACTGCCTCACATGAATATAAGCCTGTTTTCTTCAACATAATTCATCAAAAAATACAAAGAAGAGGTTGGGCGCAGATGAGGAGGGGAGATACACACACACAGGGATAAAAACATTGTGTAAGAAACTCAATCATACAATATTTCAGCACCAATAGGTGAGATGGTAATGAGCATAACAGTATTGTTACGTGTTTCGTCACATCCTGTGACTTCATCAGGGGGTGTCACCCCCTGATGAAGTCACATCTGAAACGCGTTGGGGCAATAAGGAAAATCCACATAGTGAACACGCCCCTCTGATGCGACGGAGTCTTTTCTGGCACTTTGACGCTCAGGACAGCTGTTTGTATCTGATGACACGGATGCGCATCATCACCGGGATTTACGAGGAGTGAACGCGGAAATTTGTAAAGAAACCTTTAGATGAATCCATTCGTGATCTTAATGTGAGTGTTTTTAATCTTTTATAAAATAAACAGTGACAACGCTACTATACTATGAGTGTTTCTCCCTCTTGTCTTCCTTTTCCCTTAGATGCCATATCATCGGTGAGGAGAACATAAGGAACTGTTATATAAGAAGCGTGACTACCCACCTTGGGGGTGACTATTACACACTGGACAATACTGTTATGTTCATAACCATCTCACCTATTGGTGCTATTTTCCAAGCATTAATGGTATAGAACTGAAACATTGTATCATTGAGTTTCTTACACATTGTTTTTATCCCTGTGTGTGTGTGTATCTCCCCTCCCCATTTGCGCCCAAACTCTTCTTTGTATTTTTGGAATGGTAAATTGCCTTCAGCAGCAGAAACAGCAGCAGCATCTAACAAGCAACGGTAGATCTTTCAGAGGCAGGCTACTCTGTGTATCATCTGCTTCACTAAGAGGCATAAAGCTGACAACCTGTTTGAAAAGCTAAGAGATATCATTGCAACATGGCTTATCCTGCTTATTCTCTCCTGAGGATATGTGATTTCTGATAACAATATCACCAATACCACCAATATTGTTAGTGCATTACAGTGGGGGAAATTCCATCATCACATTCCCTGTTTTGCTCACACAATTAACTTGGTGGTACAGAACTATTTAAAAAATGACAGTGACATGCAGGAGATGCTGTCTGTGTCCCAAAATGTTCAGGGTAACTTTCTGAATTCTACAACAGTATGCAGTAGAATGCAGCAGCTGCAAGAAGAATAGAATTTAGGGGGAATGTACTTTAGTCCAGCGCAGTGGAGAATACTTTCAGTGTTGTGCAATTTGCTGAAACCACTCTAAGTAATCACCTGTGAAGAGAGTGCAGACATTGTTAGCTTGAGTTAAGTGATTCTCCTAATTAGACTTTTTGAAAAGCAGCAAGAGAAATTGACTTTATTCGCTTCGCCAGCATCCAAGAGTTTTCTTGGATAACATCTTGAAATTGGATCATTACATTTTGGCAACTGTGCTTGTTCCTAGTTTTAAGAGCTATGTCTTCTCTTTCTTTCCAACTGACCCAGATCTCAAGAGATGCAATAAACTCTTGGTCAGCAAGCTGACTGTAAGGAATTACTTTGACACTTGCACCTCCAACCACTAGAGGTCTCTGTATTTGCAAACTTGCCCTTAGATTTGCTCTAATCTAAGATGGCCAGTATTGGAATCAATGAGAGGCCATCTTGGATCCTGTTTCCTGTTTGGGCCTATAAATGGAACTTCCTGGTTCAGACATATGCTTGAGTATTCTGCTTGCTCAGCTCCTGCTACTTTCTACTCTACCTTGCATCTGTGACTACCTGCTTGTGTACCGACCCGGCAAACGTCTGACTACCCGCTTGTGTACAGACCCGGCAAACATCTGACTACTCGCTGGATATCTACTCGGCTATTGGGCTTCAGATAATACCACCAGTATTGTTACACTGACAGCTCACGTGGTACATCACACAACGACATCTCCTCCTTCAGTTTCTCTGAAAACTGCTGCTAGGAAAAAACTTAGCTTTCCAAAGTCACCCAGTGGTGATGCAGATGAGCCAGCACAAAATTTTGACATTTGGTCTGTTCTAAAAGAATTGCCCAAAAATTGTGACAGCTCTGCCGTAAAATGAACCACAATTTCCATGAGGAAGGCCATTACATCAAAGTACACAGATTTCTGTGATGGTGGATGCCAACGGGGATGAATTATTATTGTTTGAGGATGATGTACACACTGATGAGGGTGAATATGATGACAGTGTAGATTACAGGTGCTGAGATCTAGCTGAGAGAAGGGTGCTAGCTGATGTTGGTATGCTTGGTAATATTTTGGGTAGAATGGTATGTTGGCAATTTTATGTTTTTCTACAGTAAATTTTCACCTTTATTAGAGAGCCGATTTTTTCTTTAAAAAGGTACAAGCTTTTTATTTAAATTTTTGTTTCCCTGACTTAAAACCACTATGCACTTGAACATACGCTTTAGTACATGACTGAGACTGAAGAGTGACAAGGACACTGCCATCCCTCCTGTTTCTGTATGAGCTATGGCACAGTAAAATGTCACTGGAGACTTTTAAGAACACTGACAGCCCTATTATTACAATTTCTGTTTCAGCACTCAACCCTGCCACCTCTCCTGTTTCTGGGTGAGCTATGGCACAGTAAAATGTGACTGGAGAGTTTTAATAACACTGCCAACCCCATTATTTGAATTTCTGTTTCAGCACTAAACACTGCCACCTCTCCTGTTTCTGGGTGAGCTATGGCACAGTAAAATGTGACTGGAGACTTTTAATAACACTGCCAATCCCATTATTTGAATTTCTGTTCAGCACTAAACACTGCCACCTCTCCTATTTTTGGGTGGGCTATGGCACAGTACAATGTGACTGCAGATTTTGAAGAACATTGTCAGCCCTTTTATTTCTATTTCAGCAATGTCAATTAGCAATGAAGCAATGGACCTCTCCTGTTTGTGTTAGCTATATAACACAGTACAATGTGACTGCAGATTTTGAGCAACACTGCCAGCCCTATTATTTCCATTTTAGTAATGTCAATTAGCAATGAAGCAATGGACCTCTCCTGTTTGTGTGTGAGCTATATAACACAGTACAATGTGACTGCAAATTTTGAAGATCACTGCCAACCCTTTTATTTCTATTTTAGTAATGACAATTAGCAATGGAGCAATGGACCTCTCCTGTTTCTGTGTGAGCTATAACCCAGTAGAATGTTTCTGTTTTAGATTTAACACTGCCCTACTGCATTAGAGACTACCAAGAACCGTGCTAATCCTTCTGTGTCTCTCTGTGAAATGGCGCTGGGTCGCAGTGAAGGGCGGTACTTATAGAATCCAAAACGTGCAAGATCTGACGATGCAACAATGACGTTTTGCCTCATTTTCACTTTCGAGGGCGCGTGAAAATACCAAGCTCTGATCTGCGAAGTTCGGGTGGGCTTGGTTCTCGGAGAACTATACATAACTAACAATTAGCTATAAAATTGTATGCAGAAAATGGTATCTGTGCTCTCCTGGGAAGTCTGTTGAAGCTAGCGCTGACTGTCAGGTTGATCCAGTTCACAAAGCAAAGAGTAGACAGTGCTTAATATTCGTTAGAGAAAAGTTAATATATAGAAAAACAAATGGCAGAAAAATTAGAGCTGCAAACCATCTTAGAAATATAAAAACAGTGTATTCAAAAAATATATGAGACTAGTAAATAATTTTATAAAGAAACACAGTTAAAAACATGAACAATGTATGTAGAAGGCAGGATGGAAGCAGTAAAAGTACTCCTTAACCGACTTGCTGAGACAGATTTCAAACTAATATATAGTCCGTTTAAAGAGGGGGAATCAGTTGTAATTATATACGTTTTTTGTCTCTCAAACAGAGGAAAATAATCAACATGTGCTAATTACCCACTCTATGGGATTTTCATTTATAGATACTTGCGGTCAAGTCCTCGGAGACTGTGCAGTAAACACAGGTGGCCACCGGTGAAAATTTTCACAATGTTTTCGTAGTATATATTCCAATTAGGTAAGAAAGAGGTCGGGGTTATCTACTCACTGCTATGATATGTTTTCTTTTTGTCTTATTTCATTGAATTTCAACTGCAAAGGGGACACAAAAAACATACCAAGCAAATTTTTGTAGCATCGAGTGTCCTTCATCAGACAAATATACAATTGGTTTGAAGATTTTTGCCAACAAAATATATGTTGTATGCCACATTTTCTACCAGGTAAAATGGAATAACATTTTTTTTGCTTTGTGCTTATAACAAAATAGGAGATAAATCCACAGCTATCTCTCCTACTCAGCTGCTCCACATGTTAACACCAGACCCAATGTAAGGGTCTGCAGACTCCCTACTGAGCTTTCGCTGATCAATAAATCTTCTAGACATGATTAAAAAGAATTTGAGTGAGGAGTGTAGGATGAAACTAAGAACAAAGGCTCTCTGAATCTTTACCCCGCACTTTCTGAGTCAACAGTATATGACACCAAGCTTATATTCCCTGGTCTAAATCAATGTGACTCTAAAAATGTGATTCACATCCGATAATTCGCCACAGCCGGTCCTTTGCTCTATTATATTATTGTTTTTTGTAACCAATAATTTTGGCAAACCAAATTACAGAAAGTTTGGCTATGTCTACCAGACTGAGCTGTTTTACTTTAGTTCTGCAATTTATGCCTGTATAGATGGCTATACCTATCTTACAACAAGAGCAGGAGGTTATTATTTTAACTCTGATGTTTTAACATGTACTATTTTAATCTTGAGTGTAACATTTATTTACAGCAACAATATGCTAAAATTCACGAAAATGTTTGAACGTAGATGTGAGAAGCCTTGTTGTTAAACAAACAAAGTGTGGAATCATATACGGGTTACGCTTTCCTGGAATTTTTAATGCCATATTTTCCACAAGAGGGAACGCTGTCTGCTTGTACTACTTGTAACAATTGCAGCTTGTTCAGCTTGGTCAATCCTCTGGGTGAGGATTCTATTTTATTCTTATTTATCCTGTATGTTGAATCCCTGCAAAGTCCTTTAATCTCTCTCTTGGAGTCATGTGGATACTCTACAAACATGTTATGGCTGCTCCACAAACTTCTCTCTGTAACTTCTAAAGCTAATCAGCCATAGATTATACCCTTAGCTACTTGGGGAAGCAGGTTATACCCCAAGGCCAACACATAGGAAAAAATCTAAAATATCTCCTACTTAAAAGACTGATAATCTTATTTTCTCAGACATAAGCAGTTAAGCCTACTGTACAGTATCTCACAGGTATTGTTCTCTTGCTCATAAAACAATCTTTAAAATGCAGTCAATTTTTTTCAGCACATTTTGTGCAATTAACTATATTTTATAGATAATAATGATACTCTATAAGGTAATATACAATTATAACATCCTGTAAACTATATATTGAATAATGTACCATAGCTTTAGTACATTAAAGGTTAACAAGGCGCTTTGTGAAAATATAGGAGTCTAAGTCCTCAAGCTAAGTGTTTTCATACAGGTTATGGAAGTTCAAGGTGGCTCCTAATAGCCATAATAATGTATTTATTTTTTTGTTTTAACAGAAAGTGGTATATCACACTAGTGGGCATATTCAATTGTTGGTGTTACAGCCAAAAGTAACGCGCCCCGTGCGCTATTACCATCATTACGGTAATAGTGTGCGGAAATACCGGTATTACGGTACTTTTCTCGCTGGATTTCAGCTCGCGGCTCAGGGAGCTGCGGACAATTGAATATGCCCCTATGAATCACATAAGCATATGCAGAGAAAGAAAGAGAGAGATAATCTGACACATACACACATGACATTTATTAATTCTTTTTCCAGTTTTAGTTTTGTTAATATATTAACTTTTTAATTTATTTATAGTTTCATCGAAGTGGGTTGGTATACAACGGTCTTCCACACAGAAAGTTCTCCCACTGCATTGATTGTAGGACCAAAACGACTGGTTAATCATCCTCCATCCAGTGACACTGTCACTTTCCCCTTGTTTATGTCCTTGTATCACTGCCATGTCTATAAGGCTTCAGATGTGCCTCACAACCTAACACTTCCTTTTATTTCTTCCCAGGACATGACCGCTTTTGTGGTCCTGTGCAGGTTGCCCATGATTGGTGGAGCAGAGTGTAGACTTTACAGAGAGCCACGCTGTGTGGCTGTCATTCAGTGCTTGAATCTTCCTGGAGGTCTCCTCCTGCCGGATGTGTCTGAGCATTCCTCTGCTCAGACCTCCACCCGATCTGGACAAGCCCCCTCTGCCCTGGAGGGAGACTCTGTCATGCCCCTGGCTCTCACCCAGCTGAGCTTTCGGTGGCTCATTGCATGCTGCATGCCTCTGTTCAGCATGCAGTCAGTCTTGGCACCCCCATGTAGTGGCTCTGCATCCTCCTAGTTGCTGTGGAAGCCCTCCGATCTTGCTTTCAGTCCTTTTCTCTGGCACTGGGGTGGCTCCGGCATCACTGCCTTCTTATGCCTTCAGCTCACTCCTGGACCACCGCTGCAAACACAGTTCACCATCCTGGGACAGAGCCTCTCCTGGTGATGAGCGTTTCCCCTGGTTATGGCTCCCTCCAGGGGGTAAATGTATTAACTTGCGATTCTAGCGAATCGCCGACATCCTTAAAGCAAATTTAAAATCGCAATTTATTTAAAGGCAAGTCTTGCCTTTAAACACATTGCTGTTTTAAATTTTGCTGGCAAAGAATATCAGTGATTTGCTAGAAAAGCAGGTTAATACATTTACCCCAGGTGTTCTTACATGGGCACTTCATCATATCAACTGGCCTTACCTTTCCTCCAGGAATCACCAGTTTATCAGCTCTACACTTTCTCCAGACCTCTACACCACTTAAGTAACCTACTTTACCAGATCCCATCCATACTCTTACCAGCACAGTAAGATTCATAACTGTACCCATTGTTGCATAACACTGTCCATTATTGCAATCTGTTTATAATCCTATCACTTTTTCAGCATGTCCAATCTGTTATTCTTCAGCATTCCATGTCCCCCCACACTACCCCATTACCCTTTCCTTCCTCCTATACTACCTTACCTCAACCATCCCCCCTCTTCCCCATCCTCTCTACCCAAGTCCCTTCCCATAATCCCTTCAAACTACCCTATCGCCACATTAACCCACCTGCCTGCAACTTCGATTGTTTAATTTCCACCTCCTCCGTTACCCAGCTTGACCGCTAAGTTTAATGACTCCTTTGCTCCTATTGTCTCTCTGTATCCCCTAGTACCCTAGACTTTGTGTCCTTTTGAAGTTTGCAGGGTTAGTTTAGGGGAGGGGGCACAAGTGTATAAAAAAAATGGATCTAAAATTAAATTTAAAATATCAGATTAAATTCACTAATATTTTCCATACTTCCACTTCTAAATTTCTGCTACAACACCTGGTTCCATAAATTATGTAAATTATAAGGACATTAGAACTTACTTAGGAAGTCATGGAACTCTAATTTAGATTCTAATATCTGTACCCATGTATACTTCAACAATCTGTGCTTTGGGTTGAAATAATCCACAGACCACATCAGTTTCTTCCCAACCATTCTGGTCAGCTTGCTTCACATTGGAACCTGTTTCTGCAGATCATGTGACCCCCTGTGAATAGCGGTTCGGAACATGGCCATTTCTTTTGAACTCCTCACTGATAGGGTCAGCCAGAGAACTTCTCACAGTGCCCAGGGACATAAGAGAAATATTATAATGGGACTGTGAGATTCTTGCACACAGCCTGGATAAGTGAGTTTAGAAATAATGGTGGAACCTCTGCCATGCTGATCACAATGGGTCCAGGGCCGGATTAAGGGAAGGGAGGCCCCTGGGCTAAGGAAATTGTGAGGGCCCCCCATGAGGCCCCCTCCGTGAACTTACCTCCTTCCATTATTCCACTCCCTGTAGTAATTATGCGGTAAATCCTACAGTGACAGCAGGCAGTTAACAGCATAACATTTGCTGCTAGCTGCCTACCATTTTCCTTGAACAAATGACATTCAGAGACCCGATAAATGTCGGCGGGCCCCCCAGCTGCCTGAGGCCCCTGGGCTGTAGCCCCTTTAGCCCTATTGTTAATCTGACTCTGAGTGGGTCACAAGATTGGTGTTAACAGCTACTATTGTTAGGTAAGGGGGCCTGCTGGGATGCTCAGTAAGCTATAAAATAAGCGCTTTATGATGTTAGAACATGCTGATCATACAAATATCATTTACAGAAAAGTCAATAGGTACTGTCCATTTCTTGTATTATATTATATTATACCCCATAATTTAAGGATATTATAAAGATATTAGAGGTTACCAAGGAGCTCATGGAACCGAGGAGACCCTGGAATGCGACATTCAAATTTTCGCCATCATAGGCCGGCACACAGAAACATATTTACATAGACTGGCACACAGACTCATATTTACACAAACTCACAATGCTTGGCATACAGATTCACACTGACACATATTGACTAACAATGACAGTGACTAATGCACAGACACATATTTCACAACTGTACTGATATAAGTGGGACATTCCACTATGAGGGCGTTGTCTCGCCATCCAGATCAGAAAAGGATTGTCCCATGGGGCACAAGATTGGGAGGAATGTCCCGCTCACTGCTCATCTGCAGCGGTGAGTGGGTGGTGATTGCCCTTGCCACTGGTGCAGACAGATTTGTAGGGGTAAGATAAGGGAACTGTTGACGGCACAGTGCTTCAAATATATTATTAAAAAAATTATCTTAAAGACACTGACAAACCAAGTTACAAGGCAGGGGGTGCAAATTAGTTTATTATTTTGTGCATAAGTTAAATACTGGCTGTTTTTACATGTAGCAAACAAATACTTAATCACTTTATTTGTACACTGAAATTTAAAGCTGATCTAGGACATGACCTATCCCTACTTTAAATTTGCCATTGCATTTTAAATTTACCTTCCCCTCCAATGCAACATGGTTTTGCCAATGTGCAAAGTTGCTAATTTTGTTGCTTTGCTTTCCTTAACGAATCAGGCCAAATTTGTTAATTTCCAACTTTCTATCCTCTATCACAATAAGAAGTGTTATTGGCTGGGTACACACAACAGTGTTTTCAGCTGATTATTGGGCCAATCAGACAAGAAGTGAATGGTTGACCCAATACCACAACAATGAACGATTAACGTTCTAAAGTTCATCATATCTTTGAATGATAATTTAAAATTTTTAAACTGAACTAAAAATCTTGTTCAGCGATGGAAGAATAGATTTCTATGGGGTGTGCAGTGTCAGGATCTTTGCATCTGACGGTTATTACAGATGAAGAGCATAGATCTGACAGTAAATCATGTAAAACTTCAATAATGTACACAAGGAATCGACTAGCTGATCGGGACATTTTTTTATTTTAGTCCCTAGTAAAAATGCTAAAAATATCACATTGTTAGAGTTTTCCTGTAGTGGATACCCAGCCTTAACTACAAGTTGGCGGTGAGCAAACACAAAACTAATCACATAAACACTTCTACTGATGATGTGCCATTACCACAATCAACACTTCAAACAGAATAACATATATGATCCAATATAATTAGAAAAAGCAAAAATAGAAGTTCACATCTTTGATGTCAAAGGGTGGTAAAGATGTGGATCCTCTCTACTTATTCCTAGTTCTGACAAACACGAATGCAACAGGGATGAACAAACCAATAGCACACTCTTCCTGAGTCACTTACATTGACAAAGCACACAATATTGCTGGTAATAGCACTTTTGGCTATCTTTCCTGATAGAACAATAGATAACTTCTGAATATTCTGTGAACAGCACGCCTTCTCTGTCAGATAAGAACAATTCAAATGGATACGTATGTAACAAATGCAGACTCTTCCCTCCTTTTTACTGTGATACTGTAATGTCATAACTCACACTTGTACTACTTTTCTTTGGAATGGATTTGCTTTTAGTGATTTTATCACTCTTTCTCTTTAGTGTCTCAGTTCCAACATTCCTATCTATCTCTCCCTGCACTACACCCTTGATACTAAAGCATAGGCCTGCAAAAGTATTCTTATACATAAATCTCTAGGTCTCCCCTCCCTGCCTAACTAACACAACAAAATACTCAGTCCTTTCAAGTAAATAACATAGAAATTGACTGCTCTCTTTCTCTCTTCTTCCCAACATCCCTTGCTCACTTCCCACTCTGTATGCCTCTGAATGTCAGATCTCAACCCCGGGCATGCTGGGAGATATAGTTCTGTGACAGCTGAGACCCAGTCAGTTGAGCATGTTTGGCTCATTTCGGATGCCGGTGATATATATCTTAGTTTGTTTATCAATTTGTTGTAATAAGATATAAGCTTTATGATGAAAAGTTACGACAACTTATAATCGGCACTTGTGCTAACACTACATGACACTGGGCTAACAAGTCACACAACCCTCTAAAAATATATATTTAACCTTCAATAATGCAGGAATGAGTTGCATTGCAAAGCCTGCATAATTGTTTTCAACACAGTATTTTCCTTTTGAATTACATTGCAAAGGAATTTAAACTTAGTTAATAACTGAAAAGCAAACTTCATTTATGTGAGTGAATAAAATTACTTTCACATGCTCAGGACAATTATGTACATTTATGTATCTTTAATTATGTAGCAGAATTTGTGGATAGTGTTTCACTGGAATTAATAAAAACAAAACAAGACAAAGACATACAGTAATCTCCGGAAGGAAATGCGAAATACAATTTCACGGTGGCATCAACGCAATGACATTTCATTTACTAACCATATAAACCTAAAGTATCAAAATAAAAAATAGGCACATAGAAAGATAAAACACAGAGAACTATGGGTTATCAATGAATGGTTTATATTATTTCTAACGTTTTGCCTGAGGTATAGAGCAAGAATATAAACAACTCTGCCAAGACTTAATGTTCACATTGCAAAATATGGGAAATTCTGAGGTCCCTATTTGGAATATAATGAGCAAGGTCAAGATTAACATACACAGAGCTTTATATGAGTGCCATTGTTTTCATTCATTATTGCAAGCATTCTTATACAAAAAGGGCAACCTTCTCTTTTCCCCAAGAATCCCTATTAGTTTTCCGTAATGATATTTTATAGACAGAGCGAGCAGTAAATGACCCTATAAAGTATTCTTCAGGCACTAAGGTGATGAACAACTGTATTAGCATATGTGTTCTTCTTACCCGAGGTTAGAGAAAGCCGCTGACAGTTACAAGAAGCAAACGTTTTATTTCAATTCAAGCACATTTATATTTTCATTGTGCAAGGTCCTGTTTGCTTTCTGTCTCAATAGAATACATTTATTCTTGTTGAAAATTAATACATTTTAGTGAACTAATGGGAATCTTGTTATAATTTATACCCAACACCACGCAATGCTGAAACTAAAGCTGCAAAGAGTACCTGTCACGTATCGGTGGTAGTCACAAGTGCGAACACAATAAACCCGACAGCGCTCACAGCAACAGTAAAAATCCGAATGCTGTCATTCCGAGGTGGAGTGACTGCGACTTGCAGAAAAACTGAATGAGAAGAATTCTGGCATTAGAAGATAGCTGTTATGTGCGTATTGTCGCTAACCAATAACGATTGTCGAACCTCGAGTTGTGTTTCCAAAGCACAAAGATTTTATGCTCAAGCGAAGTAATAGTAAATACAGCCGTTACTTATCGCAGGCGCTCTGGATCCAGTGCAGTCATTCAATCCTGAAGTCTGGGGACAAGATGTCTGCACACTGGATCACAAGCTGCTGCTTATATACACAATCAAATACAGTAATACAATGAAGATGGTATAGCTTGCATCTATTGGTCCAGGTCTCAGGAAGGTCCAAGGGGTCGTCATCATTGGCTAGTTCATACAAAGGAATCCAAAGGAGGGGGTCATCTCTGCAGGGGGTATGCTCTGCTCTTCCCGCCAAGATTCCTTAGTCTTAAGTAGTTCATAATTCCCTATCATTTATAACTTGTGTATGCACTCTGCGATTCCCTCGCAGAGTGAACCAAACAGTAGGATATGTAACGAGGTTCATTATGATACCACTCATGATGTGATTCCTTCAACCTGTTCCGTGTATTTCATTAATATGCATGTAACTCTGATATAACATATAAATACTACTATATTTCGACATAACTGACTATGTGTTGCAACTACCATTAATGTGTACTATTTTATTAGTATTCGTGTTTGTGCGAATGTATGGTAAAAGACCGATTACGGTTGCTGCCACGTGTAGTGGATGCGTACGCCCTTTCACGCCGTAGCGTGCCCTTGTACGTCGTAGCGTACCGTACGCATCTTTTCAGACAAAGACAACCAAGTTTGCTAGACTTTAATTGAAATGACTTTATCTAATTTGCTGACTTCGACATAGCATCAATGACATTCAGGTCTGTCACTCACCAGACTGTGAGTGCTTCTTCCCGTGTGTTTAGGAACCGTGGCCGTCCACCATCGTGAGGGTCTGCGCATGTGCAGCCCTTTCAAACCTTCTGTTCAGGTTCCTTTTAGTTAATTGGCTGATCAGGCAACACTCCCTATTTAAAGCACCTGAGTTCCATACCTCGTTGCCTGATCTTGGAGTTTCATTCCCATGAGCCTCTGAAGGTGTTCCTGTGTTTCCTCGTGTATTCAGCTCAGCTGATTCCTGTGGTTTCCAGACCACTTCAACCCTCCTGTGGTTTCCAGACCACTTCAACTCTCCTGTGGTTTCCAGACCACTTCAACTCTCCTGTGTTTCATCGTGACTGTATTAGCTGATTCCTATCCGCTGCCTCCGTGCACTACAGTTATCTACTCACTTCAACTCTCCTGTGTTTCATCGTGACTGTATTAGCTGATTCCTATCCGCTTCCTCCGTGCACTACAGTTATCAGCTCACTTCAACTCTCCTGTGTTTCATCGAGACTGCACCAGCTGATTCCGATCCGCTGCCTCCGTGCTCAACAGTTCCAGCTCATCTCAACTCTCCCGTGTTTCATCGTGACTGCACCTGCTGATTCCTATCCGCTACCTCCGTGTACCTGCAGTGTCCTGCTTGTCGCTACCCTTCAGTTCTACTCGTGTCTGCAGCCAGCTGATCCGCTCTCCGTGCTTCTACAGTGTTCCTGCCTGTGTCAACTCGCCAGTCTGCATCGGATCAACGCCTCGCTGCTTTCATCTCGTCTAGACCATCTCTACTCTTCAGTGTTCTCCAGGTGTCCAGTTCTATATACTACTGCTTCCTGAGTATTTGTTTCTATCCCTGCTGGTCTACCTACCTGTGCGCTGCACCTACTTGATTACCGCTTCTACCCTCCTGGGACTTCGCATCCTGCCGGCCTCCAGCCGTTCAGGTATCTCTGCACTCCTGTCTGACAGCCTGCTCCTGAACCACGGTATGCATACTTCTCATTGACTGTGCTGGTGTATTGCATATCTTGCTGGACTGAGTTGTTCTCCTCTGGAGTTTACTATCCTCTGAGACTATTGCCATCATTTGACTGTGTTACCTTTTGCCCGGATAGGTTCTGTGACTTTGTATTATTGTGCAGTGCTGTTCAGTCATTACTATATTGTGCATATCATCGTGGGATCAAGTTCAGTGTGCCCGTGTATACTCTGTATTGCATTTCTCTCCCCGTGCTCCTCCTCACATATATATTCAGTGGTACAACTTGCTAGAGGCAGACCACTGTTCCCTGTTTCCTGAGTCACCTCTTTCCAGTATCCTTTCACATAGCAGTGGTACAACTTGCTAATGCAGACCACTGACTTCCCGGATACCTCCACCTGGATTCCTTTCCTTCACATAGACAGCGGTACAACTTGCTAAACGCAGACCGCTGACTCTCATCACCTCCTCGTTGCTTCTGGACATTCCTCCTCACTATAGCAGTGGTACAACTTGCTACCGCAGACCACTGACTACCTTCACGTTTCCTTTGTCCATTCAGTTCCTCGTGTACTACTACCTATATATTACCAGTGCTGCTAGTCATAGACTTTCCACGAGCATTCTCTACCATCTGCTGTCTCCTGTTCCGTGATCACCCCGCTACCAGAGTACCATATTACCATCTATACTGCTCTGGTAAGTCCATCACCTGGTGATCCCTGGGTAAAGACTCCTAGTGCCCGTGACAAGGTCACTTTCAATTGCGACTCTTACATTTATGCTACTTAGGGGGCAATGTGATGACCCGGTGGGTGTGTACTGTCCAGCCTTTCCTAAAACACATTACACACCCATCAGGTCCTCGCTTTGCCCTCTTAATAGTATAAATGTAAGAGTCGCAATTGATAGTGACGTGCCTGCCACTGATGCTATCTTCTAATGCCGAAATTGTTATCATTAATTCTTTCAACAAATTGCAATTCACTCCACCTCGGAATGACAGCATTCTGATTTTTACTGTCTCTGTAAGTGCTGTCAGAATTATTGTGTTTGCAAACTCCTACCCCACCTGTCATGTATTTACCGCAGCTATTGCATAGACTGAATCAATATTCATAGCATCAATGTGGAAGAGGATAGATACCCACAGTCAGGTCGCATCATTTAGCAAAATTTGCAGGGAGGCTTGCCAGCATGGGGCATGCTTCACCAAGGACTGCATTACATCAATGGATGAGCCGATCATGTTCTCATGTCCACACAAGTGAAGCACTTTATCAGCACCTCACTGCTCCTAACCAATTGTGTTAAATAATGCAACTCGGTCAGGGCTCTGTAAATCTGAGTGCATCTAGAGTAAGAAGTCTGAGTAGGTAGTCATTCCAAATTATAGACTTCCAAAGGTAAAAATAGAATTGTTCATGAAAAACCAGGATAAATGGGAGCTCTACTGAAAACATGTGTAATGTAAAGACACTCTTTTGGAATCTCCTTCCTATACAAAGCAATCTCCCTGGGTATAAAAGCATGTAAGATAGATAGCCTGAGACATGGATACCTGCCAGTCAATATTAACCAAGTGACTTTGTCAAGGCCTTGCCTGTCCGGCACTAACTATACATTCATCAACACCCTCTCTCAAGTCTGGGACCTTGTGTCCTAGACACATACCAAACTCAAAGATATTTTTGAATATGCTTAATTAAACTGGCTGAGGTCAGTTATACCAAAAACCCTGGACTTACGTGATTCATTGCTGCTGTTTGCTGCCATCTACCCCAGGAGATGGTACTTATTCCACTCATTAGCTCACAATAGATAGTATGTATTCTTTCACACATTTTTATTGTAAGCATCTATAGGAAACAAAGTTCCTACATCCTGTTTTATTTTTACTAAAATTTGTTGTATTTTATTTGTTGCAGTAGGTTTTTATTTCTTTGGACCTTGCTCTTCTTCTGAGAGATTACCAAGCAAGTGAACAATATGTGTAAAAGAATATTAGTTTTTTCTTTGTCAATATAAATAGATCAAGTTGCTGATTACACCCATGGGTGTCTTAATCTGTATTCCTTCCATATAATATTTGACAGGAATGCTTTTCACCCCAGAGATTGTTACTCTCTATGGGGCTTATTAAGAGTTGATCGTAAAATTTGCTCGTTTGCATATACACAGATATGCTCCTGCTCACTTACATTTCCACGTCTGTATTTTGAGCTACATCGCATCTTTCAATAGGTACAACCTTAATTCTAGCATATTGAATGTCAATCATCATCAACAACTGACCCCTTCTTGTGTAGGAAAGGAAATACGCATGGTAAGGAATGTATTTCAAAGATACAAGTAACATAAAATTAGTTCCATCTCAGTGCTTAACTTGTGTCTGCATGCACTAGCTGCAGAGTCGTAACTAGGGCTGTGCAATAGTGGCGGCCGCCCAGGGCGCAACACTGAAGGGGGGCAGCAGTTTATGAATATTTTATGCTCATTTGTTAAAATTGAGGTCTAGGGCGGCAGTAGTTTTGATTCACGCTCAGGCGCTAAAGTTTTAAGTTACGGCTCTGGCTTGCTGTACTCCACTTACAGATTAACAACCCCGATCCGTCTCTCCAAACGCAAGAGATTGCAAATGTCAGATACATGCAACTGAAAATACCATCATAAGTTGTGCAAATTTGCAGTTAGACTTTGGGCTAGATTTACTAAGCTGTGGGTTTGAAAAAGTGGGGATGTTGCCTATAGCAACCAATCAGATTCTAGCTTTCATGTATTTAGTACCTTCTACAAAATGATAGCTAGAATCTGATTGGTTGCTATAGGCAACATCCCCACTTTTTCAAACCCGCAGCTTAGTAAATCTAGCCCTTTATGTGAAATTTGTGCAAGATGCATATTAATGCTGCACAAAATCACTTGGGCCCACTCTTAAATTACCTCCCTATAGGAGCATCCCTCTTCCTTGTATTCACCAATAAAAATGGAGCAGAGTGGATTAAAATTATGCTAGTGTGCACCTGGCCATATTTCTTGCATACAGTCATAACTATGCAAGCACTTATTAAGTTCTATTTAATTAATATAACAACTTTTAATAAGGCGATCATTGCCCATTAACATGATAACGAGCTTGGGCATTACATTTAAGCAGGGTTAATTTTCATAACAACCCTTAAAATAAACGATTCTCTTGTGTCATTATTCTTCCATTTCTGATTATTTCAAACACAATAAAAAGATGAATTCATGCTGTGCCTATACAGTGCAGCAAGCGCTAATGGAAGCTGACTTTGATTACTGAAAACATTATCCTAACCATGACAAGTTCCTAGATAGCTCCAAATAAATCCAATCAGAGAACGTTACGCGTAATAATCACCCATTGCTTCTTCTGTCAATGGTGAATAATACATTTCAATATTTGAATTCATCAATTGATGTTTATTGGAGTTTTTAGACAATTAATGACAAGGCACATTATTGCTTTCAATAACTTTTGTACAGCTATCATATCATAGTAATAATTAGAAAGGTCATTTTTAAATCAGATCAACAGAGTTGTGTATACAGAACAGTGTGTGATGTGAACAACACTCTGATATTGCTTCGTTTCTCGTAATGCTTTACTCTAAGAGCACCACATTAAGCTGAAAATTGTAACATGCACATTAAAGGGGTACGTTACCTCCAGATATTCAAACCTTAAAGCGACCTTTACTGATTACATTAATTTCTGTTAGTGGCTTTCTTCTTTTTCACTCATGTATTAATATCATCAGGTAAAGTCGTATATTTAAATATTCAGGAAAGAGAAGAGATTGCATGTATTTGAAAGCATTGCTTTGTGAGGTGTCTGTCCAGCTTCTAACTAATACAACAAGGAGCAGAATCTCTAAAGCTATATATGCCAACCATTGGCTAGCAGGTTGTAAGACACAAAATGGACATTTTGAATGGAGCCCGTCCTTCTCACTCCATTCATAACCCCAGGGACCCTTCTAGGAGAGGAATGCATTTTTTGTGGGCCAATTACTGATACTAGTTGAGGCTTTTGAGGGGGAACCCTATGCTGTTCATCCTCCCAAAAATGCCTCAACCAGTCCTGGCTCAGATCACTGTTGCTTAGATCACTATTTTTGAGGGTGTCACTCTGTTTTATTTATTCAAACATCAGCCAAGATGATTACACCAGCCCTCCAGCATTCTCAATAGATACAGCTCCTAACAGTTGTATATGCAGTTGTGTTCAGGTCTGATTGAGCGCGCCTTACGTGAGTGCGCCTTACATGAGCACGCCTTTTGTGAGCACGCTTTTAGTGTACTTGGCCTTCTCTTACTCGCCTTTTACATCCCACATCCCGCATTTGATGTAAGATTTTGATTCTGCATATGTATGTATAATATACATAATTTGTGTAGTATGGGAATGCTTATTTTAAACTAAGAAAAAGGATGGACGTCCAACTCGGCATTTGACCAAATTCAACTCAGCATTCCAGAATCAAATTCAATTACTCACCCTTACCTACAAAGCCCTCTACATATATCTCAAATCTCATATCAAAATACTCTCCCTCCCGCCCTCTTAGATCTACCTCTGATTTGCGCTTTGTCTCGTCTTTGGTAACCACCTCTCACTCCCGCCTACAAGACTTAGGAAGACTTCTCCTGTGCTGCTCCCCACTTATGGAATTCCCTACCACGCTCAATCAGACTTTCCCACAGCCTTCAAATCTTTAGACGGACTTTGAAAACTAATCTCTTTTTTAGAGGTGACCTTATCTCCGATAACACTATTCACACTAATGCACCCTCACATTAGGTTTAGTTGTCCTTTACACTTACCAAACAGGATCCATCAGTGGTCTTTGTGGCCAGCTCAATTCAGCTGCCTATGAATGAACGCTTAGGGGTAAATTTATCAAGCTGTGACTTTGAAAAAGTGGAGATGTTTCCAACCAATCAGATTCTAGGGCCTGATTCATTAAGGATCTTAAGTTGAGAAACTTCTTATTTCAGTCTCCTGGACAAACCATGTTACAATGCAAGGGGTGCAAATTAGTATTCTGTTTTGCACATAAGTTAAATACTACCTGTTTTTTCATGTAGCACACAAATACTTAATAGCTTATTTGTTCACTGAAATTTAAACTTGATAGTTGTGTGCTACATGAAAAAACAGCCAGTATTTAACTTATGTGCAAAACAGAATTCTAATTTGCACCCCTTGCATTGTAACATGGTTTTGTCCAGGAGACTGAAATAAGAAGTTTCTCAAGTTAAGATCCTTAATGAATCAGGCCCCTAGTTATTATTTATTAAGTACATTCTACAAAATGAGAGCTAGATTCTCCTTGGTTTCTATAGGCAACAATTCCACTTTTTCAAACCCGCAGTTTAGTAAATATACCTCTTAGTGTTGTTTTATCTAAGCTTACATCAAAATTTTTAATTTAAGTTTTCCTGTCAAAAAAGCAGCATGGACAGATGCAAATTCTATAAATTACAGAATATGTTAACTAACAAATATAGATAAACAAACAAAAGTAATTAGCTGAAGAACATTCATACCGTAGAAAAAGTGCATGTGAAAATATGCCAAGGACAGCAAAGCGACCTGTGAAACTGTGTCTATCTGTAGTCACACATAATGCTAATTTACTTCTACTATGTCAGGTAATCGTTCCACGCTTTATACCCCAAGTAGAGGGATTACTTCCTTACATATAAGCCACAGCTGAAATGCAAATGACTTTCTTTGAAGGACTATTTCAAACGCTTACAGATATATATGTAAATGTTTCAGAGTGAAAGATTTCAGATAACCCTTATGAAGAAGAACAGAAGGCTATTGTTTATACCCAGCTAGCTTAAAAAAACTATAGGAAAATGCAGTTTTACAGAACGCTTTTACATTTGTAATGTTAGTGTCACTATGTTAATTGACGTAAATTACAAGTGGCGGTATTTTCTGTGGTAGCCATTGGTAGGAGCTGAGTCCAAGCCGGGTCGGAAATGTTCTGTGTCTATTTGTTTGTAAGTCCATATTATTTTAATGTCGCTCTCATAGTGTTCATATATTTTCTGCAGATATAGTCAGTGTCTGTACTATTGGACTCGGAATGGTACCACCGGGCTTAAATTTGACTCAGGGATGTCTTACCTTCCTGCTCCCATGTGCTTCCCAAAATGTATAAAGGAGCCTCAGTATCATCATCAGTTATTTATATAGCACCACTAATTTTACAGTCAAATCATTCACATCAGTCCCTGTCCCATTGGAGCTTACAGTCTAAATTCCTTAACACACACACACACACACACACACACGGGTCAATTTTGATAGCAGATTATTAAAGTAATAATGTCGTTTTAAAATAAGCATTGCTCAATCAACTGTATGTGTGTCCAAAGCACATGGTGGTTTATTTTAGCAGATGTAAATAGTCAACAATTCAATACGTTAACATATTATAATACGGTACAGTACAGCACAGCCAACAACAAAAGTTACATACATACTGTTAATGTGCGTATCGTCGCTAACCAATAACGATTGTCGAACCTCGATTTGTGTTTCCAAAGCACAAAGATTTATTCGCAATAAGTGGAATAATATGCTTAAACGAAGTAATAGTAAATACAGCCGTTACTTATCGCAGGCGCTCTGGATCCAGTGCAGTCATTCAATCCTGAAGTCTGGGGACAAGATGTCTGCACTCTGGATCACAAGCTGCTGCTTATATACACAATCAAATACAGTAATATAATGAAGATGGTATGGCTTGCATCTATTGGTCCGGGTCTCAGGAATGTCCAAGGGGTCGTCAATCATTGGCTGGTTCATCCTAAGGAATCCAAAGGAGGGGGTCATCTCTGCAGGGGGTATGCTCTGCTCTTCCCGCCAGGATTCCTTAGTCTTAAGTAGTTCATAATTCCCTATCATTCATAACTTGCGTATGCACTCTGCGATTCCCTCGCAGAGTGAACCAAACAGTAGGATATGTAACAAGGTTCATTATGATACCACTCATGATGTTATTCCTTTAACCCGTTCCGTGTATTTCACTAATATGCATGTAACTCTGATATAACATATAAATACTACTATATTTCGACATAACTGACTATGTGTTGCAACTACCATTAATGTATACTATTTTATAAGTATGCGTGTTTGTGCGAATGTATGGTAAAAGACCAATTACTGTTGCTGCCACGTGTAGTGGATGCGTACGCCCTTTCACGCCGTAGCGTGCCCTTGTACGTCGATGCGTACTGTACGCATCTTTTCAGACAAAGACAACCAAGTTTGCTAGACTTTAATTGAAATGACTTTATCCAATTTACTGACTTCGACAATACATACCGCTGCAATCGCTGCGCTTCCATGGGTCCCAATGGAACAGTGTATCTGTTAGATAACTGTGGTCAGAGTTGACTGACCCTGATGGGGGATGCAGCTAATATATACAGTCAGTGTTTCATTGTGAACAATAGAGATGACGTAGCTTGCTTCCATAGGTCCAGGCACAGGGTGGCTTCAGGGTAAACAGTTCATAGGCGGATTCAATCTAAGGAATCCAAAGGAGGGTGTCGTCTCTCCAGGGGGTCTGCTCCTTTCATAGCCAGCATCATACAAAGGTTTATTTCCTAATATCAATAACTAAAGTATGCAATGTGCGATCTCTTTGCCGACTGCACCGGACAGCTGCTGATGATTAGGGCTTCAATATGATATCAGGCATGACACCTTTTCCTATAACCTAAACCTTTAATAACACTAAAATGTACATATAATCATATTATATAAACTAATAATGAACCAAATGCTATCTGCTCAAAAATTACAGTGTAACGGAACCAATATGAATTGTATAAATAACTAAATGTTGTAATGCGAGTGTGTGCTACATATTTTACCGTGCGATCGCATCACGCCACATGTTACATGGCGTACGCTTCGCAATACGCACGGCAAACCAATATTAAACCAATATACTTTTGTTCATCCAATTATACGACTTCAACAGTCCACCCTTTGATAGTATAATAAACTATCATCTTAAAGATGTTATATGCAGGATCTCAGTACCACGTTTCATTGTTATGTAATACAAATCCCCCTTGGTGTATGACCACGCTGTTTGTAGATCTAAACAAGTTATCATAAGAGAGAGTCTTAATCCTCTGAATGATTTCTTCTTTTACTATAATCCGTACACTTCTGAAGCTTGGAGATAACCTTTTGTATGCCCTTCAAGGGTGCAATAAAACACTTAATACATTATTTGTAAAGGTGCAAGGTACAGTAGAACATGTATCAGCTATACTGAATTCTCTACTACAGTTCTTCAAGTTTAACAGGTTCTTCTGTCCAACGCATGTCTTTAAGCTCAGAATACATTTAAACACTTCATGTTCATCAATAGCATCATCCTATGTCTATCAATAATGTCATATACAATCTCCTTCAGCTTGCGTTAATATACACACTTCTAATAATGTCATCAGTTCTTTTCATCAACACTTGTGGGCGGGCTATTGTCTGTTCGTTCTTCCCAGTCTCTCAATACTCAGATTTAACAGTGATCGGCTTGCAAAGCATTGGGAGACTTCAGACTAAGGGACCTAGGTGTTCTAATTTTTCCCTTAGGGACCTCCCACCTATAGTTCGGGTACCTCAAGAATATTTAGTGGAAAGAGAACTAATCCTACTTGATATAATCACTGAGGCACGTGTGAGCACGCCCAGCCCTTTGTTTGGTCTAAAACCTTACCCTCCCAAGAATGTTAATCATTCTTAAGGATGCCTGCTCAAGTCCGAATATTACTGGACTGGCATCGCTGGGTGTATCTCTTTTCTAACCATGGGGTCGCCGTACTTACGGACGTAATGCTACTCAGACAATAGCCCCTCGCACTTTCTCTAAGCTCCAAGGTTTCTAAATTTTCCTTTACCCTTGAATTGAATAGAGTAATTGGCTGGACTGATTATGCTACTAACTTCTTCCTCCCCAATACCTCCTTATCATTACCTGAACCAGTCTCTGTCACCTGCTAATAATCAAAAGAATTAACCGCCCTGAGAAGTGAATGAAATGAGAGAACACAAAACAGAAAAAACTATAACTTCATGCTGGACAACAGTCTTAGCCTTTGGCTCAGGTGCTACTAACTGCATTTGAGGCCTTCCAGTACAGACTCATGAGTGCCCTTGGACCCTTCTCTGAGTGTTGGCCCCTCTACAGTGGGTGGAATGGGCACCAGTGTGTCTCTGCTACCCTTGAAGCCGTGATGCTGGTAGCCTACACCTGGTACCTGTCTGTCAAATAACCTAAGCTTAAGAAATTTCTGCTCCACAACTTACTCTCCCGATCCAACATCCTGACAGTTAGTGTGACCTTTCAGGAAACAGTGTTTTGGACGTTCTTGGCTGCTGTCTCACTATTTACCTACTCTCATGATCTAACCTAGCCTCCCAGTTACAATCTCATCTCACGAGAGGTCAATAACATTTCAAAAACTGACAGGTTAGGAGTCTGCCCAGGAGTGATCTTTTAGTAGCGGGAAAGGACTAGTGGCCGAAGCTATCAGTCACTTCAATCAAGTTCCAACTCTTATTCTATTCAATTTGTTCTACCGAGTACCACTACTTTATGTTCACACTGGTTTATGGTTAATTGAAAGTATTTGATTTGTTACCACTACTCATACATTATACCTCTATTATCAATAACATGAATACCCCTATCATCTATTATAACTCTAGGACTATCACATTGAATAACAAAAGCTTTGAGTATGATACAGTAATACATTAGACACATTTCAATACACCTCTACCCAGACATATTTCATTGGTATACCAGTGTATACTTGAGGATCCTGCATGGTGGTAATTGGATGACGTGTATTTGTTTTACCTGGAGGAAAACCCATCAGCAGGAGGGATATGGGATGGCTCTATTGGTCTACCTTGTCCATCTCTCCAGAGTCCACCAGACTCCTCACCACATCTCTTCACCTTCCAGACAGTTTATCCCTCAGGTAACACAAATCTTCCTATATTAACCAATATGTGTATGTGTGCATGTGTGTGTGTGTGTTCACATTTTAAAACTTAAAACAATACAACGAAAAACAAAACAAAACATAGATTTGTTAACTGTCACATAAAACCCTGCTGTCTATTTGACAGCTATGTTTGCCCTGGTGTGACAGCCATGTATGGTCGTGTGTGTAAGTGTGGACCTTACTAGCAGCTACTTCAGTTGGTAACTGTGTCACTGTATAAAGTCCTTTATGTAGTGTCCTTATCATGTGCTGGTATTGCTATAAAACGATATCTCAGTCACCTCAACATCGCCCCCTAGACTAGGAAAAATGTTGAAGACCAATGTATATCAATCGATTTTCCCTCTGCCAACTCACATGTCATTCTCAGTAAATCCTACTCCAATGTTCTATACAGAGATAACCTCCAGCAATCTCCTATCCACCCTTTGTGCATCCATATAAAGGCACAATTTTGTACAGGAGGCACAAATCATAAAACAAAGAAAACAAAACAGATATGCAATCTATAAAACATGAATCGTATTTCTACAACAAAACCTTTCTGCTTAAAAATCAGCAGTTTCTATACACATGAAAACAAAACCCCTGACTGTTTCTGTAACTCATGTCAATCTAGTGTGTGTATCTCTGAATTTGTCTTATGTAATAAAATAAAAATATGTTTTAGCCCCATTGTTGAGACTGTGTCTGATTTTATCTCTACCAGAGCAGAGAGAGAGAGAGAGAGAGAGGGAGAGAGAGAGGGAGAGAGAGAGAGAGGGAGAGGTTAGAGAGAGAGAGAGAGGGAGAGGGAGAGAGAGAGAGAGAGAGAGAGAGGGAGAGAGAGAGAGAGAGAGAGAGAGGGAGGGAGAGAGGGAGAGAGAGAGAGACTAGCGTTTGTGTTAAAAAATGAGAAATAGGAAAGCAATGAATGATGGGAATATAAAGATTTGAATGCAAACATACATGCAGAAAGGGAGATTTTTTTACAACAAAATGACAGCTGGATTGGACTCTGACTCTATGGGGAAGTGGCTATATTCATTCCACTGCTCCCCTTAACTTTTTGCTAACTATGACCCCTCCCCATACTTGACTAGGGGGGTCTTAACAGTGCAATCCAGCGCCGTCCGTCATTTGTTCATTAAGAACTCGGTATCTCATTGACTACATACCTTTTCAACGGACTTTCCTAACTTATAATAGAGAAACGTGAAAATTAACTGTTGATGACTCATCTGAGATACTTAAACGATATTTTGGAGCAAAGTACGTATAAACTTCATTGTTGGATAATG
Organism: Mixophyes fleayi; assembly: GCF_038048845.1. Classification (NCBI taxonomy): domain Eukaryota; kingdom Metazoa; phylum Chordata; class Amphibia; order Anura; family Limnodynastidae; genus Mixophyes; species Mixophyes fleayi. The sequence continues at coordinate 259,029,614 of NC_134406.1, read as the reverse complement.
ATTCTCAGCCAAACAAATTATAATGAGACACTGCAGCCTAACAAAGAGTGTCTATTGTTAATTAGTCTTTCAAGAGTAATTCTTCTATTTTTCTATCTCACCCCTTTTAAACACTAGTCTATACTTCTTTTGTCTGCCTTTATCTGTGAAGAAAAGACAAGATAGTTATCTTTAAACAACAAACAAACCAAACATTCTCATTCTTTTCCATCGGCCAGCGATTTAGGAAAGCAAACATGTGACAACATAAAACAAACAAACAAAATCAACAAAGATTACCGTTTAAATAAGTTTCTTTCTACATTTTGCACCTTAATACTTACCACAGATTAACTCTAGAGTCGGCTATATTTCTCCCCCAAAATATTAGTTGTTACAGAGTGTGCAATCAATTGTAGGGGAACCTCTGAGAGAAGTGTATGCCTCCTTTGTGGATGTCTATGTGATTTCCAACCCAGGTATCCATTCTTCTCTCTACACAGTTCCTACTCATGTGTCCCTTCTTACGGCAGTAGAAGCACGTCCCTGTCATGTCTGCACAATGTTTTGCTAGGTGTCCTATTTTATTGCATTGAAAACACTTCCTCAACTCATGTTGTTTCACTTCCTTTTTACAATCTCTCCTAATGTGTCCTTCTTCTCTGCAATTGTAACATGTCACTATTCTGGGTTTCCTGTTATGTGGGTTGTATGCTGGTGCTCGTGTGTGCAGTCCCTCTAGTGCTGGGATACTTACCATCATTACCCTATCACTTAGTGTCTCTTTCTGTTCATTTATACTTTTATCATGTCCTATACCTGACTCCCTGAGAGCACTTACAGTGATTCCTCTCCAGTTTGGTAATGAAGTTTGCACCCTTCTTTTCAAGTATTCCCTGAGGCCATCCATTAGAACTTTAACAGCAACCTCTCTGTAACGTACATTATCTTTTATGGCGGGTACCCCAGTATATTTGCCCATTGCTATCAGAGCTCTGCAAAAATAGTCTGTTGCATTTTCACTATCTTTTTGCTGGATAGTAAAAATTTTACTCCAGTCCACTATCACTGGAAAATATATGGCCAACTGTGTGATTATATGTCTAATATTGTCCTGATTATCATCCTCGGTTAAGGATTCATCCTCCTCCAACATACAATCCTTAATGAACTTTTGTATATCAGTATTGAAAGGAAGACAGGTCTTCAATAATACTCGCCAATCGTTATTAGTTGGCTCATACACATTACCATGATATCTAATAAACTGCTGACATTTGGTCAAATCTTTCCTAGGATCAGGGAAATCAGACAAAATTGAAAATGTTTCAGACTTAGTGCATGGATCATGCTTTGCTACATGTTTCAAGGGAACATCACTATCTCTGTCCGCTTTCCCATTGGAAACTGCTGCAGACAGGATGCAAGTCTACCAAATCACTAAAACTAATTGCTGAAATTGCTGCTGCAGTACAATGGATGTCTCCCCCTGTGTTAACCTTTTCATTATTCTCACCACTTTCAGCCGCTGCCCCTGCTGGTGGGACCGTTCCTTTTCTTTGTCCTGAAACATTACTTTTAACATTACTTAAAACAACATACAAGTTACTAGTTACAGTTTTTACATTTTTGGTATTGGCTGTACTTCCCGCCCCGACCAAATTTGTCGGGGGCGTGTTTGCGCTCAGTTCGCCACGCTTAGCAACGCACACTTCCGGAATGCTTATTTCTGGTACGCTTACTTCCGCTGAACACGCCTTTTTTCGCTACACTCACTTCCGCTGTGTGTTCGCTGCTCTGCCACGTGTTACCTTCCATTTGCCACGATTTTAAACAATGATTATGTGCATTTCTCACTTTCGTTGACTTAATCAACCGTACTTTATCTTTTACGGTATTTAGTACCTCTGCATTAATACTCCCTGTTGTTGGGAAAGGCCTATCACAATCTTTGGTCATTTCGACCCACGTGTCACAATACACAGTTGCGTATGCACCATATTTTTCACACATGAGAAATCTCGCTGACTCAATAAGACCTTCCTTAGGCAGTACAATGGCCATCTCTAGCGTATGCTTAGCACTCATGTTGAACAATAACGCTTTCAACAATTTGCTACAAACACTCTACCGCTAGAGATCTTTTACTGGCCGTGGACGTATTTGCTCAAGCCGCGTCCACTCACTTCCTCTTGTATTAAACAAGGACCCCTAACACAGACAATATCACTGCGGGACCCAAGGGCTATCAGCTCCTCGATACCCTGGCTAAACCACAAAAATCTGCTGAGTTTATTATAACTGGGAGAACAAAGTCGATACAATCAACCAACCTTTCCAACATAATTCCTCCTAGCTGCTTCACCAATTCGCACTGATGGTTGTCATGCGGTTAGATCGCACAGCCTACCAATACTAATTATTAGCAAACCTTGCGATCTATTGGTAGCACTTTGCGAAAACTCGGTTTTCGCATTCGGTATACCTGCTCTGTATACCGTCCTTCAGTTGGGCAATCCGCCTCGTCAGACAGCAACTGAGTACAATGAATAATAACAGTGTATCTACGTTACAAAATCACACACTATACACCTTTTCTGCGCAGAAAATTGAAAGTTCCTAACAACAGTAATAATGTCTCAGAGGTTTTCACAAGTAATTATACTATGCACATATACTAACTATCAAGACGATTGTTTAACCACGTGGCAAATCTACCGGAAGTTCGCGTACGCACAGCAGGAAATACACATACGCTCAGCAATGCAATACACTTTAAAACGTAAAACAACAATAAAAAGAAACATTTTTCTTTCTTGTCCCTAGATTCCAATTAGCGTTCCTTCAGTCTATGCAACAACGGACATTCGGTTTTTCAACACAAAGTGAACCTATAGCCTATAGCAACCAATCAGAATCTAGATGTCATTTTGTAGAATGTACTAAATAAATGTTAACTAGAATCTGATTGGTTGCTACGGGCAACATCTTCACATTTTCAAACCCGCAGTTTAGTAAATATACCCCAAGAAGTTTAGCAGACTGAAAAAATGTTCCACGGCCCCCGGTAAACAAAGGCCCCCCTCCTAAATGCATCTTCTCCGTCCATTATAATTTCACCCTGCAAAGCTAAATCTTATTTTAACATTCACAGAAATTTAGACACTAAAGAAAATATTTTGCACACTTAAAAATTATTTTTTATATACATCCTGAATCTGTCTCCTCCCTCATTTTCTGGGTGCAACAAGAAGACACTACATGGTATAACAGTACAATACAGTAAACAAATAACACTACAACTCTCAACACATCTACTGGGGTACAAGGGGTATATTCAGCGCAATCTGAAACCTGCGCCCATTAGCGTGGGCTAGAGCCACTGAAAGTTTTAAGTTATTCTCATATCTAAATGAGCTTTAACTTCACTGACTGTTATGCTTTCAAGCATGGAGCACATTTAGAATTGGCCAAGTACAATTGTACTGGGCTTGTTTCTTAAGTACAAATAGGCAGAAAGTGTGCTTTATGTATATGGCAAAATGCCCCTAAAAAGGTACATAGCTAAAAAGAATCTTTTTGGAGTGATACAATTATGGGCAGCACGTAGGCTCAGTGGTTAGCACTTCTGCCTCACAGCATGGAGGTCATGAGTTCAATTCCTAGTCATGGCCTTATCTGTGTGGAATTTGTATGTTATTCCTGTGTTTGGCTAGGCTGTGTTAAAATTGGAATTTGCTGAAATCTACAAATACAGAAATATTAATAATGAAATTGTAAGATATAGTTAGACTTTCTGATACACATGCTGAGGTTTATTTTACGTACTTCTTAAAAAAAATCAGCACAGATTTGGATGTAACTGCTAATGAGTCCGTGGATTCTGCCAAATTATGCTAAAAGGTATATACACAGGAGGGGGGGGGGTGTTTTTTTGTTAGGATTTGTAATGCACAAATACACCATTCTTACCAACTTGTCAAAGTTGGTTTCCGGGAGAGGTGGGCGTGATGGGAGCGGGGCTCCAAAATGTGCATCATTTTGGGCCTGCCCCCGTGACGTAATGATGCAAACGCGTCATTTGACAGCGGGGGTGGGGCCAAACGCCGCGATTCACTGGGAATCATGGCGTTTTGGAGCTAATTCTGCCCACTTCACTAGGAAGTGGGCACTTCCTAGTAAAGTGGGCAGATCTGGGATATTGCCACACTCTTCCGGGAGTTCGTATGACTCTCGCAAAATGCAGCAAGTATGAAATACACAAACAGATTGCTTGAAATGGTCGAATGATTCCTTTTTCATCTACAAAGATATCTGCATTCAGGTGAACAGTACAGAATTCAGAAAGTATGTAAACAGTCATGCTTCTGTACATGTGTTACCATTTGAACATGCATGTCACCCAACATTGTAATATTGTATACAGCAGTTTGTACCAAGCCCATTTTTTTGCATTTGCATTAGTAATTGTTAACATTGCTACTGTTTCCATTGTTATGCACTTTTTTTTAGGCTTTATATAGAGAAATGTTCAGCCGAATATTATATTTAAATTACTTTCACGGGTCTTGACCAGACTGATAGCATTCTTCTATCGGAGTCATGCTCTGCTCGCCTATAATTTAAACAAGATAGAAAGGGTTCAATCCCTCAGTGTCACTCTTTATTAAAGAGCAGAAATCATTTGTTTCCCTAATTTAATCACGGACCATATCATAGTTCAAAAGTCAATACCGCCTTGTCAGAAGTAAGATTACACGTGAACGATGTAAAGAGATTCCAGACATGGAATGCCGTACACAAGGAATTGCATTTGCATCTAATTAGTTAAACACACGTTTCCGTGACCTTTACAAAATATATTAAGACAGGTTTCTTGGGGAATATGATATGACACAAGTAAGAGATGACAAAATCAAAACATTAAACTGCTTGGTAACACTGAATTTAATAGAAGGGTAATTATTTTGCTATATATGTAGCTTAACTGTCATGATGAATATATTTGTAACACTGAGTAAAAAAAAGTTTTCTTTTCTGGCATAAAATATGATTCTGAAAAAAGCTATTCTTGTGTTTTACAAGCCAGAGTTTCTTTGCAATTTATAAAGAACCTACTCTTCATGCCTTGGGATATGTGGAGACAAAAGGGTAGATTTATCAAACCTTTTAAAAAGGTGTTGCCCACAGCAACCAATCAGATTCTACCAGCGATTGTTTCATGTTTGGTAGCAGTCTGCTCATAGCATGGGTTTATTTTCTTTATGGATTACACGATTCAGAGGCGGAACTAGCGAACTATTCAGTGCATGGAAGTGGGGAGGAGGGAACCAAGGCCCCGTGCAGCGGGCCCCATTGTCTCCACGGGCTCCAGTGCACTGCACCTGCTACACCAATGGTTGTTCCGCCACTGACCAGATTCTCAAGACGTTACACAGACCAACTAAGGTAAGAATTTATTATGGTGGCAACATTTATTTACTAGCTATGAGGCAATCTTCCCTTATTATTTATGGTTAAACCTTTATTTGTTAATTATGGAGGCAATTATTCTTTATTAATACCCAAATCTATCTTTCATCCCCTGACCTCTCCCCTTCCCTTCTGTCTCGTGTCTCCTGCTGTCTCTCGGCCATCTCATCTTGGATATCCCAACGCTTCCTTAAACTCAATATTTCCAAGACTGAACTCATTGTCTTCCCCCCTTCCAGGACTCTCTAACACTACCCTTGTTTCTGTCCTTCAAGTCCGATGCCTTGGGGTCATCCTTGATTCCTCCCTGTCCTTCAAGCCTCACATTCTGTCACTCTCAAAATCCTGCTACTTCCAATATATCTAAGATACGCCCCTTTTTCACCACGGAAGCTACGAAAACCCTCGTTCACTCACTTGTAATCTCTCGCCTTGACTACTGTAACCTCCTTCTCTGTGGCCTACCTGATTCTCACCTTGACCCTCTTAAGTCTATCCTCAATGCTGCTGCCCGCCTCATTTTTCTCTCCCGCCGCTCTGTCTCTGCAGTCTCCCTCCAACAGTCACTACATTGGCTCCCCGTACCCTACAAATTTAAACTCCTCACCCGCACCTTTAAAGCTCTTAGTCAATCTTCCCCTCCCTACATCTCCAATCTCATCTCTACCTACACTCCTACCCGCCCCCTCCGCTCTGCCTCTGACCGCCGCCTCACTACTTCACTGATTACCTCTTCTCACTCCCTTCTCCAGGACTTTGCCCGGGCTGCTCCCCAGCTATGGAATGATCTTCCACATTCCATCAGGTTAGCATCTACTCTCAAAGGCGTCAAGCGTGCCCTTAAGACTCATTTCTTTATTCAAGTCTATCAGTCCTCCTCCTAACTCCCGTGTCCCTGCTCTTTCCCCCAGTTAGTACCACCCTATTTGTGTCTCCCTCTTCCCTTTAGGATGTAAGCTCTTAGGAGCAGGGCCCTCTTTCCTTGTGTGCTCCTTCTACTATGCCATCACCCTCTGTACCTCTTGGCCTGCTTCCCTAGATCTGTTTTCTTAAGCCTTGGCCTACTTCTCGCTGATTTCTAGCATCATTTTCACTCATTGTCCCAGTAATAATTTGATTGCATTACCATGTTACCTGTGTCTGTGTATATATTTTTATTCTTGTTTTGTTCTTTCTGTATCATGTTGTGTCATGTACAGCGCTGCAGACCCTTTGTGGCGCCTTATAAATTAAAGATAATAATAATAATTAATTGCAGGAGCAAGAATAAGTTATTTATTACAGGAACAAGATTTCATGATTTATTAGGGGGACAAACTTTCATAATTTACAGGGACACCATTTATAGTCCTGACTTGTGCATGCTGTAGTTCTGTAGGCACCAGAATCCAAACACACTAATGGGCTGTCAGTGCATGCTGGCCCTTATAGTTCCTCAAGAAAATGTTCTATAGTTTGGCATTTTAACCTTGGGACCCAACAGCCAGGAGTTCCAGCAGGGGCCAATGCTAAACAGCTTGGGACGGTACTTTCTACGTTCGGGGATGCAATAGTTTTTTCAGGTCTCCATCCCAGAGGACTAGGCTTAAATCTGAGTAGGCTAGGCATTCAGAGAACGGGAGAGGAATTTCTTTAAAAAAGCTTTATTTGTTTGAATGTAATTACACAAGTCTGAGTCTGGCGGGTTGGCACCAGCCAGCGTGTCAAACCGGTCACAATACATCTCACCAGGCACTCCTCATAGGTAAAGTTTCACATCAGATTTTAGCATGCGGTTTGGCCTAAAGCACACATCAGATGCAGTTTGAGCTTTCACCCTCCAAACCCGCAGAATGATAAATCCTATAACTGATGTATGGCGCATCGCAAACCACATACTAAGTCATTACTTAGTAAATTTTCCCCATAATCATAGATTTAAATATTCTGTCGGTTCTCCTGAGCATGGTACTTTAGTGATATGTAATTTTTTTCTGCATTGTTGTTATACAGCATATTCCTACAGTCATGGCCAAAAGTTGTGAGAATGACACAAATATTATATGCTGCCTCAGTTTTTATCATACCAATTTGCATATACTCCAGAATGTCATGAAGAGTGATCAGATGAATTGCAATTAATTTCAAAGTCCCTCTTTGCCATGACAATGACCTTTATCGCAAAAACAACACTTCCATTGCATTTTAGCCCTGCCACAAAAGGACCAGCTGACATCAGGTCAGTGATTCTCTCGTTAACACAGGTGAAAGTGTTGGCAAAAACAAGGCTGGAGATCACTCTGTCATGCTGATTGAGTTAGAATAACAGACTAGAAGCTTTAAAAGGAGGGTGGTGCTTGAAGTCATTGTTCTTCCTCTGATGACCATGGTTATCTGCAAGAAAACATGTGCAGTCATCATTGCTTTGCACTAAAAGGGCTTCACAGGCAAGGATATTGCTGCTAGTAAGATTGCACCTAAATCAACCATTTATCGGATCATCAAGAACTTCATGGCAAGAGGTTCAATAGTTGTGAAGAAGGTCTCAGGGCGCCCAAGAACGTCCAGCAAGCGCCAGGACTGTCTCCTAAAGTTGATTCAACTGCCATATTGGTGCACCACCAGTGTAGAGCTTGCTCAGGAATGGCAGCAGACAGGTCTGAGTGCATCTGCACGCAGAGTGAGGCGAAGACTTTTGGAGGATGGCCTGGTGTCAAGAAGGTCAGCAAAGAAGCCACTTCTCTCCAGGAAAAACATCAGGGACAGACTGATATTCTGCAAATGGTACAGGGATTGGACTGCTGAGGACTGGGGTAAAGTCATTTTATCTGATGAATCCCATTTCAGATTGTTTGGGGCATCAGGAAAAACACTTGTCTGGAGAAGGAAAGGTGAGCGCTACCATCAGTCCTGTGTAACTCCAACAGTAAAGCATCCTGAGACCATTCATGTGTGGGGTTGCTTCTCAGCCAAGGAAGTGGGCTCACTCACAATTTTGCCTAAGAACACATCCCTGAATAAAGAATGGTACCAAAACATCCTCCATGAGCAACTTCTCCCAACCATTCAAAAACAATTTGGTGACGAACAATGCATTTTCCAGCATGATGGAGCACGTTGTCATAAGTGGCTTGGGGATCAAAAAATCAACATTTTGGGTCTATGGCCAGGAAATTCCCCAGACCTTAATCCCATTGAGAACTTGTGGTCAATCCTCAAGAGGTGGGTAGACAAACAAAAACCCATAAATTCTGACAAATTCCAAGCATTGATTAAGCAAGAATGGGCGGCCATCAGTCAGTATGTGGCCCAGAAGTTGATTGACAGCATGCCAGGACAAATTGAAGAGGTCTTCAAAAGAAGGGTCAACACTGCAAATATTGACTCTTTGCATAAACTTAATGTAATTGCAATAAAAGCCTTTGACACTTGAAATGCTTGTAATTTCACCATAGTATACCATAGCAACATCTGACAAAAATGTCTAAAAACACTGAAGCAGCAAACTTTGAGAAAACCAATACTTGTGTCATTCTCAAAACTTTTAGCCATGACTGTACATGAACTAGTCTTTATCGCTTAGCTCACCAACAACACAAATATCTATCATATCCATTGAACTAAATTAGGATTCCATTGATTTAAGACTGGTGCACATATAGGACCTGACTCATTAAGGAAAGTAAGGCAAAAAAAATATTAGGTTTTCTCCTGGACAAAACCATGTTACAATGCAAGGGGTGCATATTAGTTTATTATTTTGCACACAAGTTAAATACTGGCTGTTTTTTCATCTAGCACACAAATACTTTATAGCTTTATTTTTACACTGAAATTTAAAATTGATCTAGTAAATACCCTACCCCAACTGCCATCACATTTTAAATTTACCATCCCCCTCCTATACAACATGGTAGTGCCAAGATGCAAAATTACTCAGTTTTTTGCTTTACTTTCCTCAATGGATCATGCCCTAACTGTATAATGGTACATGAAACTGGGTGCTGTTGTTAATTTACCTTGATGCCAATCCCTGCCTCTATAATGCCAATCCAATGCCGAAATCTCCAGGTTAAAAGTTTCTGCCTATGTGGGTTATCAGATTATCTATTTTATTCCTGATAAATGTGAATTATGCATGCTGCATGCCTACATGGCAAAACGTTGGTCAAACATCAACTAATTGCAGTGCAGCCATGCAGTCTCTGTAATTCAATTGTGCCCAGATTTACGTGGCCAACCTGTTAACCCTATGAAAGCTTGATTTTATTATATTCAGAACCGGTGTCCCTGCAATAGAAAAACAAATTGGCAGGTTTTAACATTAAATTAATTAATTAAATTATTTATGCCTGTACGACCTAGGGTCATCACCAAGATTTTCTGTACTGAGTAATTTTCATATATAAGAAAATGCTATTTAATGACTTATTCATTTATCTGTACTGTGTTCAAGTGGGTCAAGAAGGGCCCATAGAAGAATGTAATGGTAGAGGCCCATGAAATAGTGGCTGCCAGGGGTGTCACCAGCCTAAAGTTTGCTTTGCCCCTTTAGTACTTGTCACTACAGATGCCTCCATAGCTCCTCCCCTGCTCCTGACCTCAAGACTGTGAGTAAGTCATTACAACAGCCAGGCAGCCCATGATTTAAAAACACCCCCTCAGGGGAGTAGCGATGCAGCGTATTGGCATCTGTACAATTTACAAGTACGAATGGAAAAAAATAAAGTTTATTCATTTAAATAATTTTTTGTTAAGAAAAACACAATTTTATATAATATAAGTTGTAAAGTAATATATTATCTATATTCTACATATATTTTGCACCTAAAAGGTTATTTTCTAATCGTAGACAATAAAAATAATAATATATGTATACTACTAGTAATAAATAAAAGTAATGTACATGCATTTGCCTATGACAAAGTGAATGTAATCGCTTCTTTCATTCTTTTTCACTCCCTTCTGTCTTTTCTATTTCAATAACTTCAATGACGGCGGTGCAGGGAGGCCAGCCCAGAGCCTGGGAGGGGAGAATGGTGGCAGGTTAGGGGCAGCAGTTGGGATGGCTGGCAGAAGGGAGTGGGGATGTGTTGGTGTGGCCAGCAGCGACATGGATTGCCTGGCAGCAGGGACCGTTGTGGCAGCAGAGAAGGGGAATTTGGCAGATGAGGTGACAGGAAGCAGAGAGAGAGAGAGAGTGTGTGGCAGATGGGATGTCTGGCAGCTGGAAGTGGAAGTATATCTATATACTGACATGGCTGTCAACCATAGAATGCCTTAAAGGAATCAGTTCTGAAAATATTTTATATATATATTTATCTGCAACACTGATTATTATTAATAATTACTATTAGTCCTGCACAGATGTACAACACAGAGAACATTCTAGAGAATACCACACAATACAGAGTGCATCAAAGTGACCACAATACAATACAGAGAGGATTCAAGTGACCACAATACAATACAGAGAGCATCCAAGTGACAACTATACCATACAGAGAGGATTCAAGTGACCACAATACAATGCAGAGAGCATCTAAGTGACGACCATATAATGCAGAGACCAGTGCAGTCACATAGGCAGCCTCTGTTCTGTAGCCTACGATCAGGCTTTATATACATACTTTACATAGGTTTCCTACAGCGCCTCCACCATGGGAGGAACACACATAATACATACCTGTGAGTGGTTTACATATTCACACAACTATTCATCTGCCTGAAGTGCATGAAGCCAGTCACCTTTTCTATCTCCTTAAAATGCCATTGCCTCTGTCTACTCTCCACTACAATGCTTCAGTCCATAGACAACACAATCCATGCCATGGAAGATGCTCACCGAAACCCTGTTACCCTCCTCCTCCATTTTCCTTCTTTCTTCCTGTAACTTCTTTCTCTTCTTCCTCTTACTTCAGTCTCCACCTCCTTCATCATCCTTCTCCATCCTCCTCTTCTTTCGTTCTCCATCCTCCTCCTCCTTCCTTCTCCATCCTACGCCACCTTTCTTCAACCACTATCCTCCTCCTTCATCTTTTTCCCTTCCTTCAAACTCATCCTCATTCATCTTCCTTCAACTACCTCCTCTATCTTCTACCTTCCTCTATAATCCGCCTTCATTCTTCTCCTTCTCCTTCCTTCTTCCTCCTTCTACTTCTTCTTCCCCCTCTGTCATACTCCTCCTGCTTCATCATCCTTCTCTGTCCTCCTCTATCCTCCTTCCTCCTGCATCCTTCTCCTAATTCTTTATCTATGTTTCTTTCATCCTTCTCCTCAATTATCCCCTTCCTTAATACTCCTCCTCCTTCATCATCCTTCTCTTTCCTAAGCTATCCTTTCCCTCCTTCCTCCTCTATACTTCTCTGTCATTCTTCTCCTCCATCTTCTTCCTCCTTCATATACCTCCTCCATCTTCATATTTTTCCTTCCTCCTCTATCCTCTACCCTCCTTTATAGTCCTCCTTCATCCTTCTCCTATTCCTTCTTCCTCCTCTATCATACTTCAGCTGGAAACCATATTTCTGGGTGCCATGTGAAAAACATTATGAAATACACAAAAGTGCCATATGTAATAAAAATAAAATAAAAGGGGTGTTCCTCAATTGGTAATAGGTCAGTGTTTAATGTGATTCTTTTATTATTTTCACAAGTTGCCTTTTCAAGTGGGCGAGCACCTTGAAGTGCACTTGACAAGTAGGTGCTTCTCCACATAAATGTAGAAAATTACTCACAACAAACTAGCATTAACATTTAGCAAGCGGTAAGACACTCCAGTTAGTTATGATTGTGTGCATTCACAATAGTGGCTAACTCTTCAACAGGACTTCTTCCATTGCTACTAAATGTTCACAAACATTCCACTAATTTGACATGGCACTTGCCTGGGCTGAATTAATTAACTTATGCCTTAAAAAAACACCCTTTATGTTGTAGGTTCTGAAGTGATATTTCCTATTGAGCATTCACTCCTGCAAGACTAAATATAGAGCAGTAATTGATCCTCACAAAATAAACTCCTCCCCTCATTTGTACATATAAATGTGAACATGGGGAGGATGTTTCTATAATGTTAAGTTATTCTTGTAGCTTCTGTTTTTTCTTCAGTTTACTTTCACTGCGATCAAACACGGATGTGCCCATACAGTAATCTTATGCTGCCCATAGGTATAGAGTTATGATTGCTCAGCACAACCACTAAACAACCAGACCAGTGAGAAATTTGCCCCGATGGGTGGCTAAACTGGTATTGTTTTTTAGATACATGACCCAGGAGGC